>NC_090266.1:267405032-267572532 GCF_040414725.1 Anabrus simplex | reverse complement strand
CTACACCTCAAAAATTGAAGATGTTACAGACTTGAAAATTAGTATTTGGTATCTCCTTTAAAGATAAAGAAACACGCATTTTTCTTAGAAAAATCGACGTAAGGGGAGTGAGGTTGAAAATAAGTAAATACGGAGTTGAAAATGTTTATCAGGATACTTTATCTTAAAAGCTGAAGCTGTTACAGATGTGAAAGTTGGTATTTTGAATTTCTTTTCAAAATAAAGAAACACGTACTTTTTGTTTTTCGAAGGTCACTTAAGGAGGGAGATGGGTGGAAAGAAGTGAAGGAGAAGTTGAATTATTTTTATGAGAATACGTTTATTTAAAAGAAACTGAAGGTGTTACAGACGTAGAGACATGAAAACTGGTATTTGGATTCTCCTTAAAAAATAATGAAACACGTATTTTTTTGTTTCCGAAAAATCCAGTTAAGGGGCTGAAAGGAATTGGAAAAGCCGATGAATTTTTAAAATGAGTACTGGTATATCTACATTATATGTCAAAAACGTATCATGTTACAAACAAGAAACTTGGTATTTCGAAAGTCCTTTAAAAATACAGGACCGGACGAGTTGGCCTTGCGGTTAGAGGCGCGCCGCTTTGAGCTTGCATCTGGGAGATAGTGGGTTCCAATCCCACTGTCGGCAGCCCTGATGATGGTTTTCCGTGGTTTCCCATTTTCAGAGCAGGCAAATGCTGGGGATGTACCTTAATTAAAGCCACAGCCGCTTCTTTCCAAGTTCTAGGACTTTTCTATTCCATCTTCGCCATAAGACCTATCTGTGTCGATGCGACGTAAAGCCACAAAAAAAAAATACAGGAACATGTACCTTTTTGTTTTCGGAGAAGGCATTTAACGGGGGTTGAAAAGAAGTGAAAAATAGTTGAATTATTTTTTATGAGGATACTTCTATCTTAAAAACTTAAGGTGCTACAGACGTGAAAATTGGTATTTGGAAGCTCCTTTAACAATAAAGTAACATGTATTTTTGTTTTCGGAGAATACACTTAAATGGGGGTGAGGGTGGGGAGGACTGATCAAGGGGTTGAAATATTTTTATGGGGATACTTATGTATATCTCAAAAACTGAAGATGTTACAGATGTGGGAATAAGTATTTGGAATCTCCTATAAAAATAAACATGTATTTATTTTTTCGACTTGAGAGAAGACTGTATCTCACATGTACAGTTCTATGTCGCATGGCCGTCTTAGCCGCAAAAGGTAATACCACAAACATGGTTTACAAAGAATTTCTGGGGTGAATGAAACTCAATTTTGGGGTGAGATTTTATACTTTAGGAGTTTTCACATAATGTCTTAGTTCAATGCCGAAGAACGATTACTTTGATCAAATTACGAAATCCACACGAGCGAAGCCGTGGGTAATTGCTAGTTAGATCATAAATGTATACTGTGAAGGGAAGAGCCACAGTAAATGTTCAAGGAGGCAATCCAAAAAGAAGTTTAGATTCGTTTTTCAAGCGGTATGTCAAACAGAATATGCAATAAATGGTAGCAGAGCAAGGATTTGTGAATGTCAAAGAAGTAGTCAGTCTAGTTACTTCATAGTAATAAATGAATTTTCTAACTTAAAGTAGAGGCAGGTGGATAATAAAATAGACAATATCCTCTTGGACCTCGTTGAGTGGAACACTGGTATGCTATAAATATGGCAAGCTGATAATAGTTGTTTATAAATATTCCAAACGGATACATGTAAATAAGAAGTAACATTAACAATACAATTAACAAACGGTACCTCTTAACATCATTCTCATCACTTCTAAAAGATGTTCGAATATTTATGGTGACATTGTGTAACTCACAGACTGTAGAAATTCTTCTTCATTCATAAGCCTTGTGGGAAAGATACTCACCTGAAAGAGAGAAAAAAATACAAAATTAGTAACAGTATGGTACAATTGAGATCTTCATAACTATTGTAATTTGAGTGGAGGGAAACAAACTGCCTTCGTTTAAGAAAAACATATATTTGTTCATCTATATAAATAAAATTGTAGGGGGTCCGCTGTCTGTAATTTCTTCTGTTTTGCCAATTTTTCAGATATTTATCCGTTTTAGGTCAACTCAAGACCGAATCGGTGGTTTTTACGTTTCGTGTCTGTTTGTTTGTCTGTTTGTCTGTTTGTCTGTCTGTCTGTTTGTCTGTTTGTCTGTTCCACCATCACGTCGAAACGGCTGGATAGATCTCAACCAAACTTCATATTTAGAGTATACTCATCCCGGGGAAGGTTTCGATATGCATATCGTTTTAAAATCTTTGAATACACGGGGGGTTTATAGGAAAACCAGAATGGTTTTTCCACCATCACGTCGAAACGGCTGGATAGATCTCAACCAAACTTCATATTTAGAGTATACTCATCCCGGGAAAGGTTTCGATATGCATATCATTTTAAAATCTTTGAATAGACCGGGGGTTTATAGGAAAACCAGAATGGTTTTTCCACCATCACGTCGAAACGGCTGGATAGATCACAACCAAACTTCATATTTGGAGTACACTCATCCCGGGGAAGGTTTCGATATGCATATTATTTTAAAATCTTTGAATAGACGGGGGGTTTATAGGAAAACCTGAATGGTTTTTCCACCATCACTTCGAAACGGCTGGATAGATCTCAACGAAACTTCATATTTAGAGTATACTTATCCCGGGGAAGGTTTTGATATGCATATTATTTTAAAATCCTTGAATAGACGGGGGTTTATAGGAAAACCAGAATGGTTTTCCTCCATTTTCTCTTATACTATTGATTTTCTGTAAACTTAGTTTACCGTACGTGAAACGTCTCTTCATTATAAACAATTTTCGTTATGTTCATAATTTATCTTACTCTTCACATGACGGAGAAATTTACAATTTTCCGCTGGTATCATGCTCTGCATTGAGTGACCGACAGACCGACAACGAACCTACAGGTTACCATGGCAACGTCTCTGACTGCATGCCAGCAGGGAAGTAACGTATTGCCATTTTCCTCATCATGCTTTTAAATTCGTGGTTGTTCCTTGGGTAGAAGGCAAGAGAGGCGTCAATCGGCCTATCTGCGGGATATTGGCGGAATATCGTTGGATGTTATAACCGCCCTCGAATAGATTAAGTAACAACACCATTAGTCATCTTCTTCTTATTTGTTTACCTAAGAATCATTGGACCTAAATTTCTCCTCTGTTACCGCTTTATTATATCCATAACTCACACTAGCATAATTTATTGAGGGGCATTTGATTTTCCAATACATTCACTTGGCATTTACATATTTGTCGTTATCCGGCTGTCCTCAGTTATAATCCATTTTCTATTACTTTCAACTTTCTTAACTGTATTATTTTCTTCCTTAATTACGCCGTATGTACGCGTGTGCTACAAACTACTGGATGTATTTCCACCAAGACTCACATTTAGAATACACCTGTCCTTGATAGGTTTTGGGCAAATATTGTTTCTAAATCTCTGAACTGACTGGGGGTTTATACGAAACCGAAACAGTGATTTTGCACTTCCACAAAATATACACAACCAACGTTAATTTAAATCTACCTACCTTGGTAGAAATTAATTTCTAAACCTTTTTCCTCATGTGCATCATTTCGATACGAGGATTAATAAGGGAGATATCATTAACGGACCGTTTTTCTGTACAAGTCCCATCGGACTTAACTCACGAGCGGGTGCGTGTAAAGCGTATTCCTTACAACTTGAAAACTACTGAAGACATTCGAACCAAACTTTGTATTTAGCATCCACCTGTCCAAAGGTAGGTTTTAAACTTAAATAACATTTCATGTTCCGGAATGGACTGGCGGTTTATAGGGAACCGAAATGGTTATTTTACTCTTCCACAATATATACAGAACAAGACCAACCTGACGAAATCGACCAAACGTGATAGAATTCCACCTCTAAACCCTTTTTTTCATGTGCATTTTTTCGTCAGTAGGATTAATATGGGAGATATCATGAATGGTCACTTTTGCATGTTAAGTCCAGCGCACATAGCCCGAAGGGTGTTTTACATGGAGCAGATTCCTTATCTATATAAATCAAATCGTAACGACTGTGTGCCTCTACACTGACTATTTTGGCGAAATTTTCGTACAGCTTTCAGTTTAAGGGGTAATAATGATCATCTCCATAATTTTTGGTTTAGTTACCTGGAAGTCCTAATTTTTACGCGCCTCGCCCAAAATCCAGATTGCGGCATAATCTGCCAGAAGAAAAAGAAGATAATTGAAATTTGAAAAAATTATACGTTTTAGCCTGTAACGAACGGAAAACATCCTAGATTATTACATTTTTCACTTTTTATCCCCGAAGAATATCGAAATATGCAGGCAATTTTAATGATGGTGCAGACCTTCGGAAATTCCTATCACATAACAGATTGCACAATCTCCGTTCAATTTGGAATGATCTACAACCTTGGTCTTATGACTTTTTGCCGTATCTGTATCCCTTTTACGCTTGATTTTTCTCTATTAATCGATGTTAAGTCAGTTTGGAATTTTCACAAGCATAATTCATACTTTCGACTACTTATATGAAATACAGAATCATCAAACTCTTCACGAAATTTGGCCCACCCAGTAGCCATCTGTGAGCCAAATTCTATGTATGTAGCTGTCACATAATTATCCGAAAAGTAATGTAATGTGAGATAATCTTACAAAAACGTTACCCTGTTCCACGTTTCTAACTCAATCTGACCCTAGAATAGATGACATATCATAGGACCAGCCATTTAGGGCACTAAATCCGGCGTGTCTTATAGTATAATTCTTTGTCGATATGACGTACGTTTAGTAGCAGTTAATCTGTAAATGAAGGTCTTCAATATTGTAAACACGCATATACTTTCGTATGTCGATCTATATATATTCACTGATGTCGATTTGTAGCGATCGAGAAAGGGTGGGTCTGCTAATGTAATCAGTACTCCCCACACCGACTTTGACTGGCTGTATGAAAGGGCCCTTCTCCAACTCCTGTGTAACTGTCATTAGTAAGGAAGGTCTACAATTGTAATGAATAGTTCGCTTCTCGATTTGACTTGTAGAAGGCAAGTGAGCATGCAGTTTTGTGTAAAACTTCCCTACCCGATTGTGTTTGGCCGAAGGCAAGGGTGCCCGCCATTATAAACAAATGTCCTCATCTAAAATGTGACTGGCATTAGGCATAGTGGCCTGCTATTTTGATGGAAACTCACCAACTTGGAGTGACTGGCAGTAAGCTGGCTGGCAGTAGGAAAATCGGCCTGACATTATAATGATAACGGCACAACTCAATTTTTAATGGTGATAGGGAATTTGCCTGCCATTATAAGAAAATCTCCTCGACTGTAATCTGTTTGGGAGTAGGAAATGGGGCCTGCCATTGTAACGAACACTCCCAATTTGATTGTGACCGCGCAGTAGGCAATGGGGCCTCCAATTATAATGTAAACTTCCCAACTCGATTGTGAATGGCAGTAGGCAAGTGAGCCTGCCGTTATATCACAAATCCATTACAAACACTTTACATTGGAAACAACGTATGGGGACATTCCCATGCTCTTTCTCGGATAACGCTAAGAGACATGCAATTTTAAAACAATCTTATTTACTGCATGTACACTGTTTACTTCGATATTTGAATACAATGTTGAACACCGTAGCGAAGCACGGGTACATTTGCTAGTAATTAATATATGGCTATTACATAGCATAAAAAGTTTTAGTCTGCATGTAGAACCCTTTGTAATAACGCAGTGTAAAGGTAGTTATTAGCGTTTTCAATGAAGGTCTTTTGAAAACCAAATCAGACAGTTTGAGGTTTCAAACAAAATTCTGTGAAAGTTTTGCGACATTCTGTAGAATGCCGGGAAGCAACCAGAAGAAATACCTGTGAGATGTATAACAATCAACGGGAAGACTATACTGCGATGTTGAGTATGTTTAACAGTCTATCTTTTGATCAATTAGAGCAAATAAATATTTGTGTATTTAAGTGAACGAGGAAGGAATGGACCAAGGCTAGTAAGTAATAAATTTCATTGTGGTCCGCACTTAAGAATGATCACTAACGAAGAGGGGTAAATGAAGGTCCCCCTATTCAGTAGCAGTTAAATAAAGTCTAATTATCTTTATTTAATATTTATACTCGTTTCGATCCTGTTATTTGGGTTATCTTCAGCCTTAATCAGAAGATGGAAAAAATGTACTATTGTATGCAATACAATCGCCAATAATACACTTAAATTGGCAGGTCCTATACTTCTTTACGTAATACGCTTATGAGCACATTTGAGTCGTATTTGAGTTGAATTGTAAATGTTTACATCTGGAGTTGAATGGGGATAACTTGTCCTCGTTGGAAAGTAAAAGAGTACATTGAAATGGCGTATGGCTTTTCGTGCCGGGAGTGTCCGAGGACAAGTTCGGCTGGCCAGATGCAGGTCTTTTGATTTGACTCCCGTAGGCGACCTGCGCGTCGTGATGAGGATGAAATGATGATGAAGACGGCACATACACCCTGCCCCCGTGCCAACGAAATTAACCAATTATGGTTAAAATTACCGACCCTGCCGGGAATCGAACCCGGGACCCCTGTGACCAAAGGCCAGCACGCTAACCATTCAGTCATGGAGCCGGGCAAAGAGTATATGAGAATGAAAACACAATCACAATTAAAAATTAAATATAAGGTAGAATAGCACATTAAGTGCTTCTTCCAGTATCGCAATGTCTTTCGATATGTTTATAAGCCTCGCATTAGTGTTGAAAAAGGTGTTTTCACACATAAGTGGTGGATGTGTTGATCCACAAATTATGTTTAGTAGCTAAGGCATACTATTAGACATTTACCGTGATGTTCATAGGGGACATTCACAATCTGAATAATGAGTAAGTGGCCTTCCGATCAAGGTGGAGTATAGCGTGAATGCCCCTGGTGCTTCTATGCTTATGTGTGAACACGCCAAGACCAACATTAGATTTTTTCTTTAATACATCCTCTACGTTGTTCCATTAGTTGCGTTTGTCTATCGACCATTTTAAACTTTCATACGTTGAGAACAAGGCTGGTTTGAGTACAAAATAAATTCATTCGCGCGTTTTCCGACAGCTTCGAAATCATCTGGTGATTTTTTTCTAGGTGATTCTTCGCGGACTGGACAAGAAGAAGGTGTAATAATACTTGCCAGTTAGCTTCATTATAAATGTCCCTCAACCAGAAGAATCCGGGCTCGATTCGCGATAATTTAAAGAATTTTGTTCCTGGAGTAAAGGTAGGAACGATGTTCATCGACCAGTATGAGACCAGCCGTGGAGCTGCCCAGTACAAGAAGCAGCACGATCACTCACGTCAATAGAGTAATACGCTGAATATACAGCCATGCCGAACTCGTGACTGGCTGGGCAGGAAATGTAGTGGCAATACAATACCCATACTGAGCTTTAAGCGTCACTTCTTAGTCAATGTAGCTGAACTTCTTACGTTTGACTGAAGGCAAGTGAGACCTTGAAATTTCCTTATGAAACACAAATCCTTTGTCTTTCCCCTGCTGATCTCATCTGTAAAAGTTTTTCGTGTAGGTTTTTCAACTTCCTATTACATATAACCAAACTGTTTGTCTAATCGTATGGAATTAGCTCATTTTTCAGTGGTTTGGCTGTCTGAACCAATAATATTTTGTGCAATACATTATTTTAGACAAGCCACTTTTACAACTAACGATCATTCAATCCATGTTTGGTTCCTTTACTTTTAGCAGCAAAATAAATTCCCATTCACAAAGAATTTTTCGGACAAAATATCTGGAAAAAGAACGGAATATTTACACCTGTTTCAATAAATATTCCTGAAAGGTACTGGGACCTTTCATTGGGAGGCAAAAACTTATCACCGTTCATGGATGGTTCTAACTAAAAGGTTCGAATGATATTATGGGTATGCCACGGCTGGTGTCAACGGAGATCCATGAAAATCCACTCGCGGGTGTGTAAGTTCGTTGAATACTGGTCACATGTTACAACGTTTACCATCAGGCTCTTACCGACATCACAAAATACGTATCTTATAACTATGTGAGACTATCCTAATACTTAATCTATAAATAAGAAAATCAAAAATTTAATGGTTCATGTTTGTGGGTTACTGTAGTCACGTCCTAGTTCGTGAACCATGGGTGACGGCTGAGTGGCCTAGTAAGTGGTCCTGAGAGTTGGGATACCAGTTGCTATGTAATGGGAGTGCGCATCTCGGACATATTATGAGGCATGGCCCTCCTTGTGCTCAGGCGGCTAGGACTACACAATTCACCGGTGGTCCATAACCCGTTAGAGGAGAGATCCTCACTTGGACTATGTGCAAGTAGGGTAGTATCCTGCTTCATGAATTTACCGAGCTCAGAACATATTAAGCAAGCTTCGGACCTATGGGATTAATGGAGTCCCACCCATTTGACAGGCGAGGGACTCCTTGGAAACAACTTGGCGAACGAAATGGAATTCGATTGGGAGCTATCAATACCAATGGGGCTTACGGAAGAAAGAAGGTAGAACTGGCTCAGTCAGCAAAGAGGATGCATCTGGATGTGCTAGGAGTAAGTGATATTCGGGTAAGGGGAGATAACAAGGAAGAGATAGGAGATTATAAACTGTACTTGACGGGCGTTAGAAAGTGAAGGGCAGAGTCTGGGGTAGAGCTCTTTATCAGGAATACCATTGCAAGCAACAAAGTTTCTGTTAGGCACGTAAATGAGCGAATGGTGTGGGTAGATTTGTCAGTTGGAGGAATTAGGACAAGAATTGTGTCCGTGTATTCACCATGTGAGGATGCAGATGAAGATGAAGTTGACAAGTTTTATGAAGCATTGAGTGACATCGTGGTCAGGGTCAACAGCAAGAAAAGAATAGTGCTAATGGACGATTTCAATGCGAGAGTTGGGAATAGAACTGAAGGATACGAAAGGGTGATTGGTAAATGTGGGGAAGATATGAAAGCTAATGGGAATAGGAAGCGTTTGCTGGACTTCTGTGCTAGTATGGGTTTAGCTGTTACGAATACATTCTTCAAGCATAAGGCTATTCACCGCTACACATGGGAGGCTAGGGGTACCAGATCCATAATAGACTATATCTTAACAGAATTTGAATTCAGGAAATCTGTTAGGAATGTACGAGTTTTTCGCGGATTTTTCGATGATACAGACCACTATCTGATCTGCAGTGAACTAAGTATCTCTAGGCCTAGAGTGGAGAAAGTGAAATCTGTCTGCAAACGAATAAGGGTAGAACATCTCCAGGACGAGGAAATTAGACAGAAGTACATGGATATGATTAGTGAGAAGTTTCGAACAGTAGACAGTAAGCAGGTTCAGGATATAGAAAGTGAATGTGTGGCATACAGGGATGCTGTAGTAGAAACAGCAAGGGAATGCCTAGGAACAACTGTGTGTAAAGATGGGAAAAGGCGAACATCTTGGTGGAATGATGAAAAAGAAGGCTTATCAGAAATGGCTCCAAACAAGGGCCAAGGCAGACAGGAATTTGTACGTAGATGAAAGAAACAGAGCGAAACAAATAGTTGTTGAATCCAAAAAGAAGTCATGGGAAGATTTTGGTAATAACCTGGAAAGGCTAGGTCAAGCAGCAGGGAAACCTTTCTAGACAGTAATAAAGAATCTTAGAAAGGGAGGGAAAAAGGAAATGAACAGTGTTTTGAGTAATTCAGGTGAACTCATAATAGATCCCAGTGAATCACTGGAGGGGAGGAGGGAATATTTTGAACATCTTCTCAATGTAAAAGGAAATCATCCTAGTGGTGTTGCAAACAG
Organism: Anabrus simplex; assembly: GCF_040414725.1. Classification (NCBI taxonomy): domain Eukaryota; kingdom Metazoa; phylum Arthropoda; class Insecta; order Orthoptera; family Tettigoniidae; genus Anabrus; species Anabrus simplex. Next base: position 267,562,689 of record NC_090266.1, on the reverse strand, counting down.
TCAAGCTCATGGGGAGGAGGAAACTGATGTTGGTGAAATTATGCTTGAGGAAGTGGAAAGGATGGTAAATAACCTCCATTGTCATAAGGCAGCAGGAATAGATGAAATTAGACCTGAAATGGTGAAGTATAGTGGGAAGGCAGGGATGAATTGGCTTCATAGAGTAGTAAAATTAGCGTGGAGTGTTGGTAAGGTACCTTCAGATTGGACAAAAGCAATAATTGCACCTATCTGTAAGCAAGGGAACAGGAAGGATTGCAACATCTATCGAGGTATCTCATTGATTAGTATACCAGGCAAAGTATTCACTGGCATCCTGGAAGGGAGCGTGCGATCAGTCGTTGAGGGGAAGTTGGATGAAAAACCAGTGTGGTTTCAGACCACAGAGAGGCTGTCAGGATCAGATTTTCAGTACGCGCCAGGTAATTGAAAAATGCTACGAGAGGAATAGGCAGTTGTGTTTATGTTTCGTAGATCTAGGGAAAGCATTTGACAGGGTGCCGAGGGAAAATATGTTCACTATACTGGGGGACTATGGAATTAAAGGTAGATTATTAAAATCAATCAAAGGCATTTATGTTGACAATTGGGCTTCAGTGAGAATTGATGGTAGAACGAGTTCTTGGTTTATGGTACTTACAGGGGTTAGACAAGGCTGTAATCTTTCACCTTTGCTGTTCGTAGTTTACATGGATCATCTGCTGAAAGGTATAAAATGGCAAGGAGGGATTCAGTTAGGTGGAAATGTAGTAAGCAGTTTGGCCTATGCTGACGACTTGGTCTTAATGGCAGACTATGCCGAAAGCCTGCAGTCTAATATCTTGGAACTTGAAAATATGTGCAATGAGTATGGTATGAAGATTAGCCTCTCGAAGACAAAATTGATGTCAGTTGGTAAGAAATTCAACAGAATTGAATGTAAGATTTGTGACACAAAGCTAGAACAGGTTAATAATTTCAAGTATTTAGGTTGTGTTTTCTCCCAGGATGGTAATATATTAAGTGAGATTGAATCAAGGTGTAGTAAAGCTAATGCAGTGAGCTCGCAGTTGCGATCAGCAGTATTCTGTAAGAAGGAAGTCAGCTCCCAGACGAAACTATCCTTACATCGGTCTGTTTTCAGACCAACTTTGCTTTACGGGAGCGAAAGCTGGGTGGACTCAGGATATCTTATTCATAAGTTAGAAGTAACAGACATGAAAATAGCAAGAATGATTGCTGGTACAAACAGGTGGGAACAATGGCAGGAAGGTACTCGGAATGAGGAGATAAAGGCTAATTTAGGAATGAACTCGATGGATGAAGCTGTACGCATAAACCGGCTTCGGTGGTGGGGTCATGTGAGGCGAATGGAGGAGGATAGATTACCTAGGAGAATAATGGACTCTGCTATGGAGGGTAAGAGAAGTAGAGGGAGACCAAGACGACGATGGTTAGACTCGGTTTCTAACGATTTATAGATAAGTGGTATAGAACTAAATGAGGCCACAACACTAGTTGCAAATCGAGGATTGTGGCCGACGTTTAGTAAGTTCACAGAGGCTTGCTGACTGAACAGTCTATAATGATAATGTATGTATGTATGTATGTATGTGTGTATGTATGTATGTATGTATGTATGTATGTATGTATGTATGTATGTATGTAGGTATGTATGTGTTACCGTGTTTTGGTGGTAGTTATGCATGAAAGAAGGTGCTGGGTGGTGAATAGGTCTCAAGCTACTAAAGTGAAATTAATTTTAAAATTTAACAAGGTTATATTTTCTTTTCAAAATTAGGTAACAACAAAATAGAACAGGTACTTAGTAGCCGAAACACAATTGAAAAATACATTTACATAGGTACCCCATTTGGGGCTTCAAAAGTCAGAAACATAATTCTTGGGCAATCAGCTCAGTTTTACCCCAAACACAATTTTAACAGAGGGGCAGAAAACCCCATTCATACCTAGGAGCCCTTGCTCCAAATTACACTGAAAAGCCTCCTCGAGGCATACAATATACCATTTTCAAAAGAGCCACTCGCTCTCAATTTTAAGCCTCTCCCAGGCCACACCAAACTCCACCTTCAAGTTGTCCTCTCAGGACATAGACACAGGGGTAACATACCCAACCTACTGAGGTCAATTAAATGAAAAAGGGTAATTACAATGACCTCTAAAGAAACAATTTGAGAGGAGGCGAACTGCACTCCTAATGTATTTGTTTCAAAACCTAATTTGGCTCTAGGCCACTGATGCAAGGGCTAATCCCATACTACGGAGGTGACTTTAGAAAAGAAACAAATTTACATAATGTTAAGGAAGAATAGGTTGAGAAAATAAGTTCACCTCAAAACAATATGAGTGGGAGCTCGAGAGGGTTAAGCACTCTCTATCCCAATACGTAGTTTAAAAGATAGAATAGATACCAGTTTCTTTACATTTTTAAGGAAGGTTACATAATGGAAAAATTTCGGACCCGCCCCGAGAGTTAAACTGCTGAGCTAGCAAAGAAAGAAGTTATTAATTGGCCATTACCTTGTTGTTGACCGCTGCCGAAGAAAGAGGCGCTTCCCGCCCCCTGCTATGTACTTTACACACTGAAAGATGGAAGAGAAGTGGCCCGGAGACCCTAAAATCAGCAGTTTATATCCTCTCGCGGAAGGTTCGAGGCGTTAGGGGAATGAAAACACCCTCCCACAAACTCTTTATTGGGTAGGATACAGCAACATATTCAAGTTGGGGGAAGATAGATCCAATTGGTCAGAAGTTACTAAAAGAAATTCGGGATTGGCTAAATACAAAACAAGGGGAAAAGGACGGGTATACAGCCAACTTAAACAATAACTGAAAGAAATTTAACAAAGAACAAACTCTTGAAATTAAATTTTCTCCAACAAAATAGTTCTATGACTCCGCACTAGGTTGCACTATTGTTGATCTTCAGTAGTGTCCTCTAGGAGAGAAAGTTTACACTTCTTACTTCAAGCGAAACAAAAACACATCAAAAATGACACAGTTCAAAAACTCAAAATTTTCCACGTGGTGACATCTTCTGAGAAGGTAAAGAATTAACAGCGTAGATAAAGTTCAGACTTCCTCCAGCAGAGGAGTTTCACCTGGCGCAATTTTTAAATTAGCGGCGTGGAGGTGTACCGCCCGGTACAGTATGTATGTATGTATCAAGAATTTATTTTTGTTTGGAAGGAAATTCCGATTTAATTGAACCATCTTTTAATGAAACATAACTAGCAATAAGAATTGAAAATGGCAACATGATCGGATAATAAAGGAAATTGAGTATGACAATCAACGCAGTTGAATAAATATCGGTATGCTTTCGTTGATTGTTGTGTCCTTCGCACAGAAGGCATTATAATATCGTACAATTAAAGAAACATGTGGGTAATCAATTTAGCGTTAAATTAATATCTCAAACAATTAATCAAATCCAACATGACAATCTGCTTAAGACTTAAAATATCTGATTATTAATTTAGTTATTCATGTTGTTCGTTTCCATCCGCCGACAAGAATAAGATAGGAATACATTTATTCATTTATATCTGTCATTTGTTGGGCAAAATCTTGTCCTCCGGCATTCTATTAATATATCGTAAAAATCAACGCGCAAATTACCGAAAACCTAAATAACAACTTGAGTGTTCGTCAATAACTTGCATTCAACGTCGTGAAACCTAATAATGACATGATCATGGGCATCAAAATGAAACTCGTAGCTCGGCTCCAATAAATAATGACCCAAATTGCAGAACAGGAACGGCATACTCAACGAATCACTGCTGCACGTAAATAAATCAAATATCTAGCTACACGGTATCATTAATGATAATCATGATTTGGAGTTAAGATGGTCCCACAGCATCTGGAATAGTCCGTAGATTTTTCTGTGAATATTTGAAGTTCTAATACTAACTACAGGACATGCGTACTACATCAACAACTACTCAGTAGGAAGTACTAAGTTATGCATTACATCATACGACACTAATATTATTTCGCATTTCTCATTGGTATTACTTGGTGTTGAAGATATTCCAACCGCAATTATTTATCAAATGCATGAAATTCGTTTCATTACCGTATCACGGATTAATATTTTGACGACCATTCGCACGTTCAATATGCCAGTAACCTTTGGGAGATACTATTTTGAAAATACAACTGTCAGCCTTTAAATGCTTGTCCATTTATCAATATCAATCAATATAGTGACATGATTGAACACCTATTTTATTTCCCTAAACATTGAACTCACTGGATTTCTTGAAGACTACATTACATTGCTCGTAATGATTATTTCCCAACGAATAATAACCTTCGCGTATATTATCATTTCATTATACTGACGACCCTGTCATTCAATACTTCCTATCATTGAACATATACATCAAAAAGCCCCATGGCACTACAGCCCTTGAAGGGCCTTGGGTTACCAAGCGACCGCTGCTCAGCCCGAAGGCCTGAAGATTACGAGGTGTCATGTGGTAAGCACGACGAATCCTCTCGGCCGTTATTCTTGGCTTTCCAGACCAGGACATATTCATCAAGCTCACTTTTAATCCTTCATTCGCGCAGCTGTGAGCTCGCATCCGGGAGATAGTGGGTTGGAACCCCACTGTTGGCAGTCCTGAAGATGATTTTCCGTGGTTTCCCGTTTTCATACCAGGCAAATGCTGGGGCTGTACCTTAATTAAGGCCACGGCCGCCTCCTTCCCATTCCTATGTCTTTCCATTCCACCGTCGCCAAAAGACCTATCTGTGTCGGTGCGACGTAAAGCACCACCAAAAAGATCGTTCATTTAAAACATACAAGCACCTTATCATCGAATAAGACTATCTCATTCACAAATACGTGTAAAATCCACCATTATATCATCGCGGTTCAATCCAAATATTTTTTTTTCTCGAAGATTTACATGCATCTCATAAGCATTACTTTATAGGAAGACTTCCAATCTCGACACATATCAATTGCTTTATGATTGCTCCGATGAGAAATATCTATGCAATAACTGGCACGTTAAACAATTAATTATGAAGACGGTACCTCACGAAACATAATTGACGAATCCTTAGTAAAATCCCTATATAAAACTTTATATTTGCGTGCTCGAAATCGGCTGAAAAGTGCATGGAAAACTATGACTCCAATTACGCCATTATTTAGAAGATTAACGACACTCCACGGATATCATGAAATACCTAGCGACGATCATATCATATCACTTAAGTTGTATGCTATGAACACTTCACTTTCTAATAACGTGAAAGAAAATCTACACTACTGTAATGCATCTATGAAATAGAATAAAGGAAAGGACAATCCTTTGGGTAATTATCGCCTGTGTCCTGTTACCTAGTAGGCCATGGGTCTTCCATGGACACTGATAACACGTAACATGCGTAATGGTATCGACGCGTATAAGGCGAAAATGGCGCCCTGGGGTATAATCATCCCTGATTCCACAGTTCATCTTTGGTGGTTGGCATTGGGACACAGCGCAGCACCCGTCGTTTCACCATATCCCACACATTTTCGATTGGCGACAAGTCCGGTGATCGGGCGGGCCAGGGCAACAGTCTGACATCCTGTGACAACAAGAAGACACGCATTCGCGCAGCAACATGTGGTCGCGCATTGTCCTGCTGAAATATGGCTTCTGGAGTGTTGTGCAGAAAGTGTATTGGCTACGGGTCGCAGGATGCCATTCACGTAGGTCAAACTGGTAACAGTGCACTGGACACGCACCAACTGTGATTTGTGGTTGTACCCAATAGAACCCCACACCACAAGGATTTTAGTTGGCACTGTATGTCTTGTGCGAATACAGTCAGTGTGATGCTTCTCCCCCTGTCTGCGACGAACCAAAATGCGGCAATCATTTTCAAACAACCTGAACCTGGATTCGTCCGAAAACACACTATCTGTTGCCATTCCTGTCCTCAATAACGTCGTTCCATACATCATTGCAGTCTAGCACGTTTATGTATATTAGTCAAAGGTAGGCGGAGAAATGGACGACGCGTCGGTAACCTAGACTGTGAAATGAAATGGCGTATGGCTTTTAGTGCCGGGAGTGTCCGAGAACATGTTCGGCTCGCCAGGTGCAGGTCTTTTGATTTAACTCCCGTAGGCGACCTGCGCGTCGTGACGAGGATGAAATGATGATGAAGACGACACATAAGTTACACACAGCCCCTGTGCCAGCGAAATTAAACAATTATGGTTAAAATTCCCGACCCTGCCGGGAATCGAACCCGGGACCCCTGTAACCAAAGGCCAGCACGCTAACCATTTAGCCATGGAGCCTAGACCGTAGGAAATGGTGAAGGGCTGTCACTCCTGACAGTGTACGATGTGTTACACTGTTCCACTGTTGCGTCAGAGCCGAAAAGGACGCACATCTGTCCTGCGAAACCATTCGGATGAGGTGTCGATCTTCTCGGGGGCGGGGGCGGGAGTGGGGCGACCCATATCGTCGTGTTCTACGGCCTTCTGTGAACCGTTGCACTGCCGACACACTTCGTCGCACACGAGCAGCAATTTCCCGGATGGATGAATCACGTTCTCTCATGCCAATAACGCGTCCTCTTTAAAACTCACTCATTTGACGGTATGGTTCTCGCAGACATCTGTAAGGCATCATGCACGTTTGCTCAAATTACACTGATCCATTACCTTTCAGTTTATAGTGACAACGAGAGCCGCAGACACATTTTAGGGTACCAGTCGGTGGTGGCGCGCAGAGATACCGATGTGGACCTTGATCCTGAGGGCCGACATGGTTCAAATACTAATAATGTCGTCAGAACATACTAATGCACATGTCCTGTGAATGTGAACATCCTATCTCTAGTCTTTCAAGGTGCTCTGGTTTTATGAACATGATTGCAGGTACTTGGTAGATGATTGAAAGGGTGTCATATTTTTCGAACGGTCTTTATTTATTGGCGGAGAACAGTAATAGTGCTCTGAATCCTTTGCAGAATGTGCTTTCAGTGCATTAGTACCATACTGGATGCTCGCAAAAAATATCGACCTCATTACGATCTCACACGTTTGTAAAGCTAAGAAGAAAATGTTATTACAGGCAGCTGATTCGCCTCGTATAATTCACAAAATGTTTTGAAAATCTGATAAACGTCTTAATAATGTTACTTGTTTTACGTTCCGTTAACAAGTTTTATAGTTTTCGGTGACTTTGAAGTGCCGAAAGTTCGTCCTTCAAGAGTTTTTACGTTTCAGTAAATCTATAGCACGACGCTGGAATATTTATGCAACTGCAAATATCATCGGACTGAGTCTAGTTTGAAAGCTTAGATCGAGAAAACCAGCGCTCTACCATCTGAGACATTGACCCCAACGTCTTCTCTCCTCTTATATAAGGACATAATCACTTGGTGAAATTGCAACGTATGCACATTTGGCATTACGTGATAACACCAAAAGCAAGTACTTTATCCAAACTTGGATTGGGCATCCAGACCCGACGTTTACTTACAGCAGGATGGCAGGTTCCTTTCCACTCCTACTCTAGTCAAAAGCACGAGGTTTATCATCGTATTTAGATTAACTTGGGATATCTGACGGGAAGCGGTGTTCCGACATGGTTACACTGCTGGCCGTGAGAACACAGAAATGTGCATTTTCATCCTTGCCTTCAAGATAATAATTTTCTTTATGCATAGTAACTGTTTTGTGAAAATAAATGTTGGTATGGATCTTAAACTGTCAGTCAAGGGGGAAAAGAGGTAGAATGTTACCTTATCTCCCATGGACCAATAACATTTACAATACCAGACTGACTTAATGATAGATGTAAGCGCCAACACATACATCACAAGAATAAAGACCTTGCAGTTGAACGAGGTTGAAGATCATCAACATGCCGGAACTAATATGAAGCAGAGAAACGTTCAATAATTGCCCGTTAAATGTGCATTATTAACATAAAGTTTTCTGTGAAATGCTCGTTTATAATAACTTCATTTTTTAAGGAATGTGAATTACATTACATTATTATTAATAATGGTGAGAAATTAAAGTAGTCACCATGTGGATTGATACGGTAATCATAAGCAATGTGTAACTCCTCCTTTCTTTTGGATCTTTGGAGCTGTCAGTGGGGAGAAGGCGTGGAAAGACATTAGTAGACGATTAACTTGGAGTGGTGTTTTTATAAGTAGGAAAGAAGATAAAGTGGAATTCAATAGGAAAATTTGGGGGAAATATTCGTTATATAAAGAAAAGTTAGGGATCGGAATAATTTACCAAGTGGGATGTTTGTTAAATTTTCAAATTCTTAGAAAATATTTAAGAAAAGACCAGATAAATAACAGATAAGGAATCTGCCACCTGTGCGACGGTCCTAAATGCAGATAAATGGCGATTGATTGATTGATTGATTGATTGATTGATTGATTGATTGATTGATTGATTGATTGATTGATTGATTGATTGATTGATTGATTGATTGATTGATTGATTGATTGATTGATTGATTGATTGATTGATTGAACTATAGTCATAGGGCATATCATGAGACGAGATATTGAGAGTAGAGTCCTCCATAAACTGCTGTAGATTCAGTTTTAGTTTGACAGGCCAGCGAACATAAGCAATGATGTACTCGTCCAAATATTTCACAGTGACCTGTTTTGCCACTGTGGTTACCGATACCGCGTAGCTAAGAGAAGAGAGACAAAGGCAGCGTTTCAATATCGAGCAGTTTACAGGGACAAATACCTCGATAAATGATGCTCTTTATGCTCTTGCAAATTAATTGGACTATTTCATTACAGAAGGCCAATTCCTAATATTAATGGACTTTTTTTACAGTATAATTCTTTCCACCTGGTGGAAAATTAGAATTTTTTCCTTACGTTCTTGAGCGACGATGGAGATCGTGCCAATAGGGATTAGCGATCAGTATGTCGTAACTGTAAGATTTATGTCATAGAAGTGGGGCGATTTATTCTTGTTCTAAATCATGTAAAAAACACACATCTCGTATTCTCACTACATTATCATTGTATTAATAAAAATAAATATATTATGCTCGTAAGTCTTTAGGCTCTTTCAATCGTGAAATTAGCAGCGTTTCGCCCCCAGTGTAGCAGTGGGCTCATCAGTTGGAATGCCACACCTTTCCAAGACGCTGGCGCTAGTGCGCCGTTGAGACACCAATGCAAGCCTCCTATGTAGGACAATGCAGTGACGGTGCACTAGGGAAAACATGTGCCTCCACTTGTATAAATGCCTGCCTTTGGCCTATATCAATAAATAAGTTTCCGTTTCCTTCTAGGAACCTTACTTTTTTATAAATATATTAACTAACGATTAGTGCATAATAGCATTTAAAAAAGAAAAATACACCTAATTAATAATGTATTTTCTGATGATGTTTCCTTAAAGGGGCCTAACAGCTAGGTCATCGGCCCAATGCATTTTCTGCCAAAAGGTCACCACAGAGAGAAAGGTGTGGACATAAACTGAATCTGTCAGATCTTTCAAACTCGGTTATAGTATAGATATAGAGCACTGCTGCTCAGAACTCGGGCGTCAGACTATTTCGTTTAAACTGTACTTTAATGCTTGGTCTTGCATGACTCTATGACATTGTTGAGATAATCACTTTATCCCACTTAGTACTGAGGTTGAGAAGCGTGAACACTTGTTTCGTCTACTCCTCCGAGGGTCTTCGTGGGCTATATATATATATAATTCGCTGTGGCCATCAAGGACCACGTTAAGTCTTGTTGCATTTGACACTGAACTTGGCCTTCTTTAGAGCCCAAATTTCCCTCATTCTTTGTGAGTGGGCCTGCTTGCGCTCCTCTGTCCAAGGGGCACCGTGTCTTCTCATCGGTTGCTCGTCTCGGTTTTGCCCGTTCGTCAATATTTTCTTGCGGAAGAGATCTCTGTTAAGGGCGTCTTCAGCTGAGATATGTAGCATTTGCAGGTCTTATTTGGTATTTCTAAACCAGGGAATTGTGGTTTTGGGGTTTGAATCAAAAAAAGATTTCTTTAGTTAACTTTCTTCCATCCATTCCTTTCAGATGACCGTAAAATCGTGCACGTCTTTTTCTGATTGTGTCGGTAATTTTCTCTATTTTGATGTAGACTTCCTTGTTGGATCTCTTTTGATGGATTCCTTTTCTGTACTTTGATCCCAAGATTCCTCTCACAATTTTGCGTTCTCTTTTCCCCAGTTCTTCAAGGAGTCCCTTGTTGGCATTTAGAGACAGGGTTTCGGCTGCATATAGAACTACTGGCTTCAGAACTGTTTCATAGTGACGTATCTTGGTGTTTTGGGAAAGGCATTTTTTTGTTGTAGATTGTGCGGGATGTTTGGTAGGCTATTTCCTGTTTGTGTACTCGCTCCTGAAGTGCTTCTTTGTCCAGTCCATTTTTCATAATGATCTCACCCAGGTCTACTCGGGTGATGTCCCCGTATTTTGTATGGAGTTTTGGTGGAGCCTCTTTGATATTAGTCATTACTTCTGTTTTCTCAAACGATATCTGCAAACCAGTTTGTTCGGCAATTTCCTCTAAAATTTCAACTTGAGCTCTAGCGGTTTCTATGTCGTTTGAGAGAACAGCAATATCATCGGCAAATGCTAAGCAGTCTGTTGCGATCCCCTTGGATTTGGTTCCTATTCTCAATGGAGAGTAGTTGGTTTCCTGTAATCTCACCTACCAGGTTCTGATGATCCTTCCAAGAACACAGTTGAAGAGTATCGGGGATACCCCTTAACCTTGTCGGACTCCTGTTTTGATGTCAAAGGAATGCGAGAGACATCCGTGGAACTTCACCTTGGATTTTGTATCGGTCAGGGTGGCTCTAATTAATGCCTGCAGTTTCAAATCAACTCCAAATTCATTTAAGATGTTTAGCAGGACTTCCCTTTCAATGGAGTCGTACGCTTTCTTAAAGTCCACAAAGACAGACACATACTGCTTGGACCTTAATGTACAATATCTGATGATCTTTTTGAGATTTTGGATCTGTTCAGCTGTTGAGCGACCTTTTCTGAACCCTCCTGGGTATTCACCTATTTGATGTTCGACTTGTGCTTCCAAACGCTCCAGGATGGCAAGTGATAGAATTTTGTAAGTCACGGGTAGCAAAGATATTCCTCTGTAGTTGTTGATGTTCTTCATGCTGCCTTTTTTGTGTAATGGATGGATTAAAGCTATTTTACAATCTTCGGGTAGGGTCTCCTTGTTCCAAATTTCTTCTATTTGCTTTTTCAAGATGTCAAGTGGTTCCTCTGGGGCATATTTCCATAGTTCTGCTAGTACTGAGTCTTCCCCGGCGCTTTGTTATTTTTGAGACGGGCAATGTGGCGCTTGATTTCATCTCTGTCGGGTGGTTTGGAATCTGGGTACCTGAGTAAGGGTTCCTTGGTCTCAATGGCGCTTTGCGTTTTAGAGCAATTAAGTAAATTCTTGAAGTAATCCGCCAGAATGCTGCAATTTTCTTCATTTGACGTCGCCAGTGTGCAGTCCTTTCACTCAAAGCGTAGAGATGGTGGTTTATAGCCAGTGAGTTTGCGTTTGAAGGCTCTGTAGTACTCTCTGCTTTCATTCTTCCTAAAGTTTTGTTCTATCTTTTCAATGAGAGATTTTTCGTATTTACGTTTCTCAGTTCTGAACACCCTAGCTACTTGGGCACGTTGGGTTTTGTAGGTTTCCCAATCATTTTCTGATTTCGTAGAGTGGTACTGTTTCGACGCATTGAGTCTTTCTTGGAGGACTGATTCGCAGGTACTATTCCACCAGGCATGCTTTTTGCTTCTCTTGATTTCTGCAACGTCTTTGGCGGCCTCAACAAGGAGACTTTTGGCGTTGTTAAAGTACAGTCATTTGGTCTAGCCTTCTTCTGGAACTCCTCGACCCTTTGCCGAAGTTTATCATTGTCGAAGCGTGTGATCTGTTTGGTTGTCTCCCTTGTGTTTGCGGGAATTGGTTTGAATTTGATAAGAGACATATAATGATCTGAGGCCACATTGATGCCTTTCTTTACCTTAACATTCATAATCTCAGGGCTGTTTCTCCTGGAAATTGCAACATGATCAATTTGGAACTTTCCGAGAGCTTGGACGGGAGAACGCCAAGTCATTTGCTTTCTGGGTAGATGGCGAAAGTGGGTCGACATGACCTGCAGGTTGTGATTTTCGCAAATGGACACCCGTCTTTTGCCGTTGGGATTGGTTCTTTTGTGAGCAGGGTAATTTCCTATAACTTTCTTGTACTTCTGTTCACGACCTAGTTGGGCATTGAAGTCACCCAAAAGAAGCTTGATATGGTGTTTGGGGATTTTGTTTCATTTTTCATCCAGTAGGTCCCAGAAATTATCAACTTCATCTGGATCAGACTTGTTGTTATCGTTTGTAGGAGCATGTGCGGTAACTAGGGCGTAGGTTTTGTTCGCGCATTTAATTGTGAGTATAGACAATTTTTCATTCACAGGTTCGAAATTTGCAACCGATTTAAGGATCTTGGTTCTAACAGCAAACGCGGTTCCAAGTATCACAGCACCATTGAGGATTCCTCTTTGCGCTTTGCTCTTAAAAAATCGGTAGCCTTCGGATTCAAAAATCTCTTCATCTGGGTACCTTGTTTCCTGTAGGGCCATTATTATTATTATTATTATTATTATTATTATTATTATTATTATTATTATTATTATTATTATTTCCATTTCTGTAAAATACTTTGAACGGTACAGCCACTCGGTAATGGAAACGCCGCCTAAAATATCTTGGAATACCTCACTTCCACGTTAGCTTAATTCTGCAGAGACGCAACTTCAATGACTAGGAGAAATATGGTCTAAGGACCTGAAATGGTATGGAGGACACGGATGAATAAATACGACTAAAGGAATTCCCGAAAATATTTCCTGACAATCTACTGCAGTAAATATTTCCATTATTATTTGGTTTTGTAACTGTACACATGATATGTTGGAACTTGCCACCCACCTCTGCTTTTCTCCCGAATGTAAGCGACATCAATTCCCACGATATTAATGAATATGCAATAAGTCACAGAATTATTAATAGCCAACGCTTCATTTAAATTTCGTAAAAACATAAGTTGAACAGAAAGCCTCGGGGAGATATTCAGATATGAGCTGAATGAACGAATATATTTGTTGGAAGCATTAGCCTCTTCCATGTTTTAGCATGTTTTCGGATTGCATATTGGACGTTTATTCAGTGCGTGCATTTTACGGTTGGTTTATTTATTTTTAGTGGCTTTTTAATTGCTTTGCTTCGCTAGTTATTTAGCCGTGAGCTTTGGCTATGTGTGTGGTGTGCAGCGCTCCCCCAGCTCTCATATTGCCCCCCCCCCCACTAGTATCGGGTGTGACAACTGATTACGGCGTGTGCGGTACAGAACAGATATCACCAAAATGTTCCACAATAGACCAGCATGCACGGGAATATTTCGCCGTACATAACACCACCCATTAAGGACACACCATTAGCGTGGTCGATGAATCCCTCCTAACCTGTTCACATACACCGCAGTACGTATCACACTTACTATTAAATTAAAGAGAATATACTCCTTTACTTCCTGGATCCTAGACAGTACTTCTAATCTGGAGGTAAGTTTTTGAACCAACCGTACCCTGTTGCATAAACAATGTATTTAGAGCATGAATCTGCTTGGATGAATTCTTTTTACAAAGGTTAAATTAAGTGTAGCCATCGGGGGGGGGGGGTTGAAGTAATTTACATAATACAAGCTAAAAATGTGCCAGAAAATATAATGAAGGAACAAATGAAAAACAAAAGAGAGATATGACGGAAATAAAAGCAGCACAGTATACAACATTTACGTCATCATATGGAACAATAAACAACTCGCTGAGATAAAATTCGGAGAAAACAGGGGTTAACGCAAAACATAATTGAATCTAAAATCTGTGTTAACCTAAGAAGAAAAAGTATGAAAAAAATGATACAGATGGAAACGAACAATAAGTGCACATAGCGAGGTTACGGACCTCTTAGTCTACAAAATGTTGGTTTAATAACAATTCAAAACAGGATGAAACAGGATGAAGTCACTGTGGGGAATACAAGTCAAAACAGGATGAAATCACTGGCAAATTTTTAGCTTGTATTATGTAAATTACTTCAATCCCTCCCCTTACACCGAATATGGCTCAAACGAGTCGAAACATGTTTGAATTTGATTACTCCATCTAATGATGGAATTATATGATGTATTGAATTAGGAGGATACACTTAATTTTACCTTTGTAATGTGATAACCGTCAATACGGAATGATTGTAATATCTTGTAAGATGAATTCTGTTGAGTCAGAAGCCGGAAGTCATCAGAATGTCAAGTGGTCAGCATGATAACATATTTTTCAAAATTGTTTAATATTTCGACTGTGTTCCATGCGCCTGGCATGAAACATCTCTTTTTTGCTAACACGAGGGCGAATAAGCTACGCTCCAATACTCAGTCCAGCATTAAAATCTCGTAACGAACCAGCATTTGAACTGTAGACTTCGGATAAGAAAGAGTCACCTAGCTCATCACTATGAGGTTAGCTCAGTACATCGTAGTTCACTCACATTCAAATTTCAAACGTTCCCATTTAGTTGCCTACCGGGTTAGCCCGCGTTCATTTCTAAGCTCTGTCAAGCATTTAAAGATTAGTCTGAAAGTTTAGAACTGTGTGCAATCCACCACACGAGACAACAACTGTGAGAAGAAGTGGGTTGAACTCTCACAAAATGAGGCTGTACTGTTATTCTTTGAAACCAGTTCGATAATCGCCACGTCAGATCACAATTCGTATCAAATATACAGGTTGCATGTTCTTTTTTTTTTGTGAGTACAGACACTACGGCCACAAATATGACTGTACTGAGCCGGAACTGAACACTACAACTCGGACCCAGAAAGTCAGCGCATCTTCCATCGTAGCCACTCAGTCTGGGTGAAAACAAGCGTAAAGTTAGTACGTTTCTTCCTGCGTGAGCAGTTCGTACTCGATTTAATTTCCAATCCATTCTGTGAATGATTTAACAATTAGATATGACATCACTTGTCAATTATATTGACATTTTACGTGAAGCTGCATAAGATTACATCTGGGGAATATATTTGATGTAACGCACAGTTGACTTCCTGACCAACAATCTCAATTTGCATTCAGCCCTTTTCAAACCTCCTAACTTATAATGCCTTAGATCTTCCTACTGGCTTCAGATACCCGATTATCGCTAATTCAAATATGAATTCTGTTTATTGGCTCAACCCGTTTCATATTGTTTCTGGAGTGAGTTGGATAGCTGAAGGGCATCGCCACTGGCTTCTCATCAAGACGAGCGCGGTTTAAATTCCGGGAAATCCATCTGAGATTTTCAAACGAAAAATACACGTCCCATGGTTGAGATTCCAATTAAAATTGGATATTCCATGGTTATGATCACGATATTATAAATCATGAAAACCTTTAGGCTTGCCAGTTTGCTGCCTTTCAACTTTATCCTTTCTTCCATGCACCCCATTGATCCATTGATATTGATAACCAGGCATAGGATTTGGATGACATGTCACTATTAATTGGTTCACAACAAACATAGCTAACTTGTACAGAAATCCTGATTATATTTCCCACACTGTCGAAATGCTAGTTTACAAATTTATATCTATTTTTAGGTCATTTCTCAAATTATACGTCATTATTTGGTCAATTTATTGAATATCAAATTATTTTATACTTTCTGATGCATTTTATTACATGTTTGAGTATTTTGACGCACTTACGCTTGTGGTGAGGATGAATACAAGACTTGAAAACCTTCACAACACGTTGTCAATCTGGGAAATAAATAAACTTTGTTCACCACTTACTTCTTCGAAATGCCCACCTTCAGGGAGAGACACCTCCAATTGGAGAAGTCTTCAACGTGTACAGATGAGATTTTCTTCTGAAGATTTGGGATAAAGTTCTCTGCGAAACATAAATAATTTCAGCTTGTTTTCTTGACGTGGAAAAATCCCGAAAGCTCATTATATTGTCTATAACATAAATATAGGCCATAGCAACTCGATTAGTAAATTGCTTGTAAAATTTCATTTGAAATTTATGTAATTTTTTGAAGTTTTTCGGATCATTTAAACTCATTTTTGCCGTAATTTTCTAGATCACTTGTAAATATTTTAGGTCATCAATATCCTGGTCTTGTGATAACACATTGAACTTAATATCGTTTGCTGGGTCGTTACCGAGGAGTCTTGATCGTATTAATGGGACTGCGACATTTACATGGTTCTGAGGCTTGCTAAAAGTAGGCCCTATCGTCATCAGGCTCAATAGTTTTCTGTGATGTTAGGTGCTTGACCCACAATCCCAGCGATATTTGTTCCACTTTATTGATTTAGAGATCACCTGAGGAGTGTCTGTAGAAAATATGCTATTTCCACCCAAAGAAAATTGTGGAAAAATTCAAGGAAATATATAACAAAAGGCACATGGAACGTACCCATGATCGGGTATTGTACCACTTTTAAGAAATTACAGCTTTCTGGTCTGTATTTCTCATGG
Source organism: Anabrus simplex (assembly GCF_040414725.1). Lineage (NCBI taxonomy): Eukaryota > Metazoa > Arthropoda > Insecta > Orthoptera > Tettigoniidae > Anabrus > Anabrus simplex. Next base: position 267,546,094 of record NC_090266.1, on the reverse strand, counting down.
CATTCGATAGTATTCAACTACTGCATTACATGTGGATGAAATTCTCAAAAATATATAAAGTGGAAATAGTACGTGTGAATTATGTATTTCTAGATGGCTGAGGTCAGGGACAGCTACGATTCGCATAACACCGAGATGCCCGTTCCAATTTCACAAGAACCGATAGGCTGACGTTCAGGACCACATTCTGGACCTTTTACTAGGTGACGGTGTATAAAGAGACACATACAGCTTGACTGAAGAGGGCATGAAAGCGAGGAAAATTTTCTGAAGAAGAGAAATTTCCTCGCGTGATACATTTGTATATCATCATGACACTCGTGTGGAGTACACCGTACAGGGAAGTGAAATAAGGACTGGTGACAGGTATAGGAATAAAGAGATGTAAAGGACATTAAATAAACTTTTGAAGGTAAAATGGATTGTTCCTACAGTAAACGAAGAGACAGTTAATAAAGAAATTATTGAGAGAGAGACGAGTTTGTAAACTATCAACGGATGAAACGATAGCTTGACGAGACGGTGACACCATTCGTAGTAGTCTATACATTATCCTATGTATCATGACGCTATGAATTGTTGGGGCATGATAGGCAAGTAACACATTTCTCAGAAATGTGGCTGTGGGGCAAATATCATGAGGGAATGTACCATTACTGAAGTGAAAATACACCCCCGCGTGGTTCGGACTTCACGTAGAACTGGAAGACTCGTGACGTAGTCATGCTATCAACAATCACATAAAATTACAACTTAGCTTTGATTCTTGTTTGTCATAAATTGTAACCTTGCTAATTAACCCTTACCGTTTCGCCAGGGACATTGAATCTGTTCTGTAATATAGTTTATGCTCAACGATGCTGACATATAAGAAATTATATGCCAGAAAACTGCATCTTAATGAGGCTAATTATAGTTCAAGTTTCATTATGGTACATGTTCTCCACCAATCGTCGAGCATAAGCAGTCGTATACAAATCGCCTATAATGGTAATTAAAACACTCGTATGGATTTCATAAAACTCGCTTCGCTCATTTTATAAACATACTCGTGTCTTAATTTATGCTATTATAGGCATATTGCATAATGTACTAATATACTACAAGAATACATTACATGTGTAAATATTCGTTTCATATTACTCTAGCAATATGCCGGAGAAAGTTTTGAATATATTTACTAAGTTATTTATCCACAGTAAGACAATGTTATTCCGAAAACATCTGATATTTTACGCTGTACGTGGTGGAAGTAGAGATGGATCAAGCAATGAAGATGGCTGCGTTCATTACGGAATAATTTGCGGAAAAACTACAATCAATAAGATATGCAGGGAAATTCGATAATCGTGATTTAGAACAAAATACAATATGAATAATGTTATTGGCTTTACGTCCCACTAACTACTTTTTACGGTTTTCGGACACGCCAAGGTGCCGAAATTTTGACCCGCAGGAGTTCATTTACGCGCCAGTAAATCTATCAACACGAGGCTGACGTATTTGGGCACCTTTAAATACCATCGAACTGAGCCAGGATCGAACCTGCCAAGTTGGGGTCAGAAGGCCAGCGCCTCAACAGTCTGAGCCACTCAGCCAGGCTAAATACAACATGTGTGAGAGCTGAATCTGTATTGTGGGGTGAGAGTTTTGAATATGTAGTGTAGGGGATACAGACTGCCTTGAAGAGACGAGGTATTTAATGGACCATTGGCGATACCACAGGGGAATATATACAGTAGAAAACAATAATGAAGAATGATAATAAAATAAGCTACTCACCTGTACGAAATGATATTCTCAGAAATTAATTAATGAAAAAATTTAAAACGGTACGGAGAAACAATTAAAAAGGTATCAGTAAGATAGACAGTCACAATAATTCAAGATCTCTGACCTGAATTTCAAGAGACTGCAAGTGAAAAATGTATCTGAGATCGCGAGAGAATTAGTAATGATGTTCCGAGAGGACTACATATTCAAATCCAGTGCATAGATCAGGAAATTACGTTGAATAAAATTGTTGAAGCCGTTATGAAGAAGGCTCGAAGATTCTGTGTTATAATAATGGACTTCTGAAAAGAGGCCACTGGACGGTTGTTATGGTTTACAAATTGTTCCTTTAGAAGGGTAATCTGTCCGATATAGGAAAATAAAGGAAAGAAATGCGTTCCTGAAACCTACCTCGGTATTACATTGCTACACAGTATGAGAAAATTTAGTGATATTATGGATAGAAAGTTAATTTAATTAGTGGAAGGTATCTCAGTCATCTCGTGATAACAAATAGGATTAAGAGTTTATTTCCCTCCATTTATCAGCGAGGCGACTGTCTAGAGATTCGGCCTGTGTTATTTTCGAAGTAAAAGATTTACAGTATGCTAATAATTGTCGTAAATGGACTAGTTTAAACAAAAATTTAAGGTAGGGATGTCTACAAACATGGTATTTATAAATAAATTATTAAACATAAATAGTTGTGTCCTAAAAAATCTAGGTGTTAAACACCGTGGTGCAAAGTGGAATACCATTTGAAATAAGACTTCGGGGAATGAAAGACGACTGTCAAACATTGATCTAAGTTTTAAAAAATTAAAAAAAGATGCATGTATGAGTTTAGGTAGGAATGTCATTAGGGCGTTGTAAGAGAAATGACTTACTGAAGATAAAACTACAAAGTTAATGAGCAATAGCCGAAATGCTTTCGCCTTGGTAGAACATTTTACAACGTTTATGGCTGCTTAGACCTGGTAATTATAATGTCCAATCGATTCGTGTTTCCCAGGGCAGTCGTATTTCCTCCAAAATGTCCTTTTGTCTCAGAAGTTGTTTAGGGGCGCTCAAATGTGTAGCTTTCTGGTGATAATGTTTCGCCAATACCTTTTTGGGGAGCAATTACTTGATCCTTAGTTTACTATGCAGTTACTAGATAAATTTCGGACTTTCAAATGTGGCAGTTTAGGTGATTAGAATAGGTTCATACACAACTTTACATGGGCTGCATAAAATTTAAAATGGGTACTAATGATTTGCTGAAGAAATTACCAGGTACCACATTAATTTCATGAATATTGAAGAGAAATCAAAATACATTTAATATTTTGAATGTCTTCATACATAAATAGAAGACTATCCTTAATTTACAGTGTTTTCATTCCTCACTATTCGCGCAGTTTCCCTCACAATGGATGAAAAGCACTTTTTATAGGTTTTCCATGGAGGTGTCCTAGAGTATAAAACCCACAATTAATTTACAAGCAAACAAAATTGCCTTCTGCGTCGAACGAAGCTGAAAAGTATGCTTTGGAAGAAGATTCCACTGACACTAATAATCAACACCCTGCTTGCCTACAACAGAGTTCGAAATGAAGACGACAAGAAAACAGTCAGCACTCATAACACAAAGCCTCTAAAAGTGACACCTGCCATACACATCATTCATCACAGTGCTTCGCTGCATAATGAATGTAAGTATATTGTCACTCCTACCTAAGGTAATTTCAACTTGTCTAAGTCAATCATGAAATTAAAATTCGACTGAGCAAGTGGCTGTGTGGTTTGAGTCACGTAGATGTTAGATTGAATTCGGGAGATAGTGGGTTAGAACACCAATGTCTGCAGTCCTGAAGATGTTTTTCCTTGGTTTCCCATTTTCACACCAGGCAAATACTTGGGTTCTTCCTTAATTAAGGCAACGGCCGCTTCCTTCCCACTTCCATCTCTTTGTTGACCTATCTGTGTCTGTGCGACGTTAGGCAAATTGTAAAATTAAAATTCTTCAGTTTACTTTAAAATAACGTGAAATATGCACTCATGCATTTATAGGAAGTGAGAAACGAAAACAATTTAGCATGTGGGTTTGTGTGATTCCAACAGCTTCTAGAAACGTAAGAACGAGTGACTAAGAATACTTCTGCTAGATAGTGTATCACACTCTTGTATTAAGTGTTCCAAGTACTAGCCTCCACCGTATATCATCATTGGTCGCAGTGCATTGGGATGCAACTAAAGACAAGGCAATAGAAGGAGTACGAGTAAATGCAATGAGATGCCTGAGTTTCACAGGGTAGTTCAGGAGGTATTAGTACTAGCCTTCTGGGCCTAAATGAGCAGATTAGATCCCGTCTCACTCCGGTGGTATTTGAAGGTGCTCAAGTAAGCCAACTTTGTGTCCGTGTTACCGGCATGTAATAGAACTTCCACGAGACCAGTTCCGAAAACCATAAAAGTAATAAAACATATAACATTCTTATTGTCATTCTTATTCTTCTTGTTATTATTATTATTATTATTATTATTATTATTATTATTATTATTACTATCCCTAAATTTATTTGCCTATCAAGTAGCAGATCAATTAATTAACTCACGAAACTCATACACCTTGAAAGAGAACGCGAATGACGATACAGGTTAGAGAAGGAATGTTACACTGGTTGTCAGATATTTGCTGTCAAGAAGATTTGCGGTCACCGGACATTTGCGGTCACTGAGATATACATGTGACCACTCACAGAAATTCCCCAGCAGTCTCAGGAGATATGCGGTCACTCCAGCAGTAGGTGGGCCTCTTTAGTTTGATCTAGGGGTATCCCCACTAACCTGCCTGAGCTCCTGCTCACTCGCTTCGAGAACAACATTCTTCTCTCGCGAGCATTATTTAGAGACTGATACCTTCAGTCACAAACACCATTTTATATCGGAACATCCTGGTGTAGTATTTACTGTTGCGTGATGTAATGTAGTTGACAGTTATTATAAGGCAAATCGTCCACATTACAGTGGTTATATGTACATAATGTATAGTGAAAAACAAAATGGCACCGTCACCTGGGTGTGTCTGAAGGAGAAGAACAAGTGTAGAGGACGGCCGAGGGCAAGAGGTGAAGAAGTACTCCATATCATCGACCACCTGAAGAAATGGCCTTCACAGTGAAGAAGCAGGTTCGGGAAAGAAAGAAGAGACCAAGAGGAAAAGCAATCAATCAATACTGATCTGCATTTAGGGCAGTCGCCCAGGTGGCAGATTCCCTATCTGTTGCTTTCCTAGCCTTTTCCGAAATGATTTCAAAGAAATTGGAAATTTATTGAACATCTCCCTTGGTAAGTTATTCCAATCCCTAACTCCCCTTCCTATAAATGAATATTTGCCCCAGTTTGTCCTCTTGAATTCCAACTTTATCTTCATATTGTGATCCTTCCTACTTTTATAGACGCCATTCAAACCTATTCGTCTACTAATGTCATTCCACGCCATCTCTCCGCTGACAGCTCGGAACATACCACTTAGTCGAGCAGCTCTTCTTCTTTCTCTCAATTCTTCCCAACCCAAACATTGCAACATTTTTGTAACGCTACTCTTTTGTCCGAAATCACCCAGAACAAATCGAGCTGCTTTTCTTTGGATTTTTTCCAGTTCTTGAATCAGATAATCCTGGTGAGGGTCTCGTACAATGGAACAATACTCTAGTTGGGGGTCTTACCAGAGACTTATATGCACTCTCCTTTGCATCCTTACTACAACCCCTAAACACCCTCATAACCATGTGCAGAGATCGGTACCCTTTATTTACAATCCCATTTATGTGATTACCCCAGTGAAGATCTTTCCTTATATTAACACCTAGATACTTACAATGATCCCCAAAAGGAACTTTCACCCCATCAACGCAGTAATTAAAACTGAGAGGACTTTTCCTATTTGTAAAACTCACAACCTGACTTTTAGCCCCGTTTATGAACATACCATTGCCTGCTGTCTATCTCACAATATTTTCGAGGTCACGTTGCAGTTGCTCACAATCTTGTAACTTATTTATCACTCTATAGAGAATAACATCATCCGCAAAAAACCTTACCTCCGATTCCACTCCTTTACTCATATCATTTATATATATAAGAAAACATAAAGCGAATTCACTATCACAGATTTACGTGTAAGAGTTGGGTGATCTGCGTAACAGTGACTACGTCTTCGTCACTGATACACCAGCTCAAGAAAATTTAAACACAGCAACGAAATCATTCTCGTGGACTTCATGTAGAGCCAAAAACAAGTGCTCAGATAATTCGTAATGAAGAAGCGTTAAGGATGAATAATAGCAGCCCGATTTTTTAGTTGACGACGGCATGGAAAGAGAATAAATAATTTTTAGTGCCGAAAATGGCAGAGAAATAGGCAATGTGCGCATTTTTTATGGAGTTACAGCAAACAATTCACCCAGGTATAAGCCATTCACGTAGAGCTTGGAGGCCGGAGTGATGATACCTACGATTATCCAGTCGTCTTTGCGTTCCTGCCTAACAAAAAGAAAGACATTTGTGTTCTTTTCTCTCACCTTGTCTTGGAAGCGGCTCCTCAATGGAATTCTAAAAAACCCACTACTGACGTCGAATCAGCTACGATATCAGCCCTACCAGAATTACTTCAGTCAGTAGATTTAAGTGGCTGGTTATTTGTTTTGTGTTTTCCATGAAACAATGTCGCTGGAGGAAAGTACAGGAAATTGTCCTCTCAAGGTACTACAAGGAGAACGAGGATATACGTCTCCATATCCGCATGTGCGCTGGTCTGGCATTTTTGAAGCCAGATGATGTCAGTAAGAGATGGCTGGTGATCGATACTCAGGCTCCATTCACAGAAGAACGTGCTGACTTCTTCGGCTATTTTGTAGCCATATGGCTTGAAAATAGTACGATAACAATCACTATGCGGAGCTGTCAAAGAAAGCATACTGAACAACAAATCCTGTCGAGGGATGGCGTTACAAAGTCAACTATTTTGTTGGAAACCCATTTAGTTGATTGTTTAAAGAAGGAAGCAGAATCGACGAACTCCATGTACCTGAAACTGAAGCTCAGTATTGAAAGTAAGCGGAGGAAAACGAAATATGCGAAGGAAGACGACGAGATTAAAAGAACCCTTAACACATATGAGAAATCCAGCGACATCAGCTCCTGCTTAATTTCTTACATCCGAAAACTAACCTAATTATTATACGGCTTCTGGTGTTCTTCATGTAAATAGGTATGCAGGTAGACACAAAATTAAAACGACGCTTACCTAAAACTGCCAAAAAAAGATTGACGAAGTTTAGTTGCAGCTGATTTTAAACACGCCAAAATGATTTTAATACAAGAATATTATACCAGTCCAATGTCTGTGTAAAATGAGATGGGAATCAGCATTTTAAAACATATACTGTCCACCAAAATATTATGTGTACTCGAGTTTGAAGGTTGTATAATAAATAACCAATAGGCTTACAAAAAATCCAATAACGCCAGCATTTTTCTTGTTTTATTTTATGACAGGTCATATACGTTTTGAATTTTGACTTTGTAGCCTATTTTAATATTTTTTTATCGGAGGTGGAACGCAAAATGTACCCATTTTAAAAGTGTTTCAATCATGCGTCAAATTTAAGACGTTGTTTCTCATCCGGCCCTAAAACTGGGCTTAATCCAACCGTAGTGCCCACCCGAGCTAACTAGAAAAATATCAGAAATAATAATAATAATAATAATAATAATAATAATAATAATAATAATAATAATAATAATAGTAATAATAATAATAATAATAATAATAATAATAATAATAATAATAATAATAATAATAATAATAATAATAATCCGTGCTTTTCCATTTTCACACCAGACAAATACTAAGGCTGCACCTTAGTGAACGCCACGGCCGATACCATATCAGTCCTAGCCCCTTTCCCATCGTTCTAACGCCGAAAAACTTCGATGTGTTAGTGCATCGTTAAACAAGTAGAAATAATAATAATAATAATAATAATAATAATAATAATAATAATAATAATAATAATAATAATAATAATAATAATAATAATAATAAGTATTCCGTTAAATGAGGATGCAGTCATCAGGATGGTGATACTGATGATTCCAACATCTGCCGTCATAGGAGGTTCAACGGCTCACCAGTACAGACACCACAACCACTGAGTTTATCATACATATGTCACATGAATTAAATGAGGGTGTGATAATCGAATGGCAGTGTCTCTGGTTTCTCACCAAGGTGGCCACGCCGCGAACCCAAGTCTATGCATGTGTGATTTTTGAAACGAGAATTCATCTTCCACCGGTTCGTGTTCCTCGTAGAACTGCAGTCCCGAGGCGTTGATCAAGTTACCAAAGGTCACGTAAAATAACGTTTCTTTTTTTCCTAAGGTCACGTGTTTCTTTAGCCGTCTGTATGAAACAATAATTACAATGTTAGAAAGGAAGATGTTGCCCTCAGACTCGGAATAATCCCGGTCAGGCAAGTAATATAAGTTATTTTGTTTGAAAATATTGGTGCATTGTTATATATCCTTAATGCACTGACGAAGCAAAATGTCAATACGCTTTGGATCGTTTTCAGGATTCAGGGACAAAAAGTAACAATGTAAAAGTTACTTGTAGAAAGAAAGTTTTCCTTCTCGAAAACAAGGGAAGTTTTCGAGATCGCTCGCCGACCTGACAGAGGTGTGTAGAAGAAGGTGTGTAGCCGACAGCACTTGATGGATGGCCGAGCCCCTCCCCATCCCATCGATCACCTGATCAATCCGCTGCAATGACAGGAGCGGACTTTTGTACTCGTTATTGTTTGCATTGCGGCTATACGGGATTTGTGGGAATCCAACACTTGTTCACCTCTCGCTCTGTGTTCCTCAGCACTTTTGTTTGTTACATCAAATACTTCCTTTCCTAACAGCTATTAATCTTTTACCTGTCATAATCCTTCGAGAAAGTAATTTATAATAAACGGATATGTATTGAAGCGAATATCCATTAATTACTGGCAGGTGATATAATTCAAAGCATGGTCTCACGTACTGATGGAGTAGAGTAGCTATAGTTAAGATCCTCTCCTCAAGATTACAAGATCGAATCTCGGCGTGGTCGGTCAAATGATACCAGATGATGCAGAAATGTCAGAGACCTTGATCAATAAATTTACTGGCTTATTAAAAATATATTTGGGTGGGAAAAAAAGCGGTTCTTTTACCATTTAAAGCAAAATGAACCTCTTCGTACAGTATATCGCCATATCACTGTTGAGTACTGTACGTGTTAGTATTAATTATGCAATATTAGAACACTGTTTCAATCAATCATTCACTACTGATCTGCATTTAGGGCAATCGCCCAGGTGGAAGATTCTCTTATCTGTTGTCTTCCTAGGCTTTTTTCAAACGATTGCAAAGAAATTGGATCTCCTGCACACGAACGAATCCTTGGTGTAATAGCCTACCTCATAGTTCGACGGCAAAATTGCCAAAGCACCTGCAATTAGTGGAACTTGTCCAAGGCAAAAATAGACACAGCCTCACTGTATACAGTGAAAAAGTATGACACATTTTCCCTTTATTACAATTTGCTTGACGTCGCACCGGCACACATAGGTATTACGGCGACGATGGGGTAGAAAAGAGCTAGGAGTGGGAAGGAAGCGGCCGTGGCCTTAATTAAGGTGCAGCCCCAACATCTGCTTGGTGTGAAAATGGCAGTTTCATGAAGCAATTACACATACGGGTTTTCATAGGCTCCGAGACAGAACTGGAAATGTAACGGCCATGATCTTCATTATGGTTCACCGGGCGAGTTGGCCGTGCGGTTAGGGGCGCGCTGCTGTGAGCTTACATCCGGGAGATAGTGGGTTCGAATCCCACTGTCGGCAGCCCTGAAGATGGTTTTCCGTATTTTCCTATTTTCCCACCAGGCAAATGCTGGGTCTCTACATTAATTAAGGTCACGGCCGCTTCCTTCCAACTCCTAGCCCTTTCCTATCCCATCGGCGCCATAAGACCTGTCTGTGTGTCGGTGCGACGTAAAGCCACTAGCAAAAATAAAATGGTTCAGTCTGCGCCTATACCTTCTGTAAAAATGGAAACCTACGGATGACCTTCATCAAGGCTGCTAACGATAGATTATATCTCACAATGTTCCAATTACATCCTCACAGTACCACATTGCCAACTTGTTCAGTAATTAAGGTAAATTTCAAGTCATCAATTGCGTTTTTAAGTGTTGAAAATTTCGTGATATTACGTAATGTACAGTAGTGTACATTGCATCTAAATTTTGTTGTTGTTCTTGCTATTTTGCTTTACGTCGCACCGACACAGATATGTCTTACGGCGACGATGGGATAGGAAAGGCCTAGGAATTGGAAGGAAGCGGCCGTGGCCTTAATTAAGGTACAGCCCCGGAATTTGCCTGGTGTGAAAATGGGAAACCACGGAAAACTATTTTCAGGGCTGCCGACAGTGGGGCTCGAACCCACTATCTCCCGATTACTGGATAATGGCCGCACTTAAGCGACTGCAGCTATCGAGCTCGGTCATCTAAATTTTGGGCTGATGCCTAGAAATTGTGAAGTAAGATAATCTTCTTCTTCTTCTTCTTTTTCTACCGCTTTTCCCACACCTGTGGGGTCGCGGGTGCGAACTGTGTCGCACATGTGGATTTGGCCCTGTTTTACGGCCGGATGCCCTTCCTGACGCCAACCCTATATGAAGGGATGTAATCACTATTGCGTGTTTCTGTGGTGGTTATTAGTGTAGTGTGTTGTGTGAATATGAAGAGGAAAGTGTTGGGACAAACACAAACACCCAGTCCCCGGGCTAGAAGAATTAATCAGAGACGATTAAAATCCCCGACCCGGCCGGGAATCGAACCCGGGACCGTCTGAACAGAAGGCCAGTACGCTGACCGTTCAGCCAACGAGTCGGACTGTGAAGTAAGATAATATACAAGGATTTTCCTGCAGTGAATCTGAATATAAGCCACGCTAAGGGTAGTAGCAACATGTTATGCCTCATAATCGATCCGCTCAACTCCGCTTCCTCGGGCCTCTCGTGGTATGTGCATTAGGTAACACGGATAAGAAGTCAGGTCTTATAAATCACAACCCAGACAAGAGAGATTAGATGTTAATCGAAATGGGAATCCTCCAATTCACAGTTTGGGCGTTGCCCTTACCAAACTTGACATTGCAGTGACACTTGATGGGATTAACATCCACGAAGTCCAGCTGCCTGCCGCTCAAGTTATTTGAGCTTTATGTCGCCTTCCGGCTGGTATTGAGGCCATCATACCCGTCCTCATCTCCGGATGGTTTCTCTACTTCGACTGGAAAAAGTCGTTTTCAAACCCACAAAGTGTAAATGTGTATTGCTGGCTCTATAATACAGTGATTTAGGCACTTGTGGTTGGGGGATCGATTTACAGAATTGCTTAAATACGACAAAAATATGTCGTTTATAATAACCTATTTTTTTAGGTTTTTCTTTTACTAGCTTCCAACGTCACACATACACATTAAGATCCTCGGTGATTTTGCGATAGTAAAGGGCTACGCTCGGGAAAGTAGCAGAGGCCTACTTATGGAATGTCTATATCCGTAGGTAATGAATGTCAGAGGATACTTCCCAATAGTGCTACCCCGCTAAGAGGTAGAGTATCATATAATACATTCAAGACGAGTACATAAATGTGAAAACTTGAAATTCGCCTTTATTTAGCATATTGATTATTTGAACATCAAATACATCTTCATCAAATACAATTTCTAATAAATCATTTTCAGATCATTTATGTCGTCTATTAGCCAGTCTTGTTAGTATATACACTGAAGAAAATGGAAATTACAACACCCAGAAGGAGTGATGCTACATTGCTGCAATTGAACGTACAGTACGAGTGTGCGGTTGTGATTCGATGATTACACTTTCAGCTCCCTCTGACCGCAAGTTTGGACAACAATCAATACAGGATGTGCCCACCACGAGCTGCAATACATTGATGAATTCGTCGAGGCATGGAGTCAATAAGGCCCTGGATCGCTTCCTGAGGAATTGTGGCCCATGCTTGCTGCACTGCACGGGTCAGTTGTTCCAGAGTTGTGGGTGTCTGAGGACGGTTGGCCAGTTGTCGACCCATCATGTCCCACACATGCTCAATTGGACTGAGGTCCGGGGATCTGGCGGGCCATTCTAAGGTTGTGATGTCGTGGAGAGCTTCTCTGGAAATGCGTGCAGCGTGAGCCCGGGCATTGTCCTGTTGAAACATCCCATTAGCAATGTTCGCCATCATAGGGACAACCACTGGGTTAAGTACCCTATCAACGTACTGTCGAGCAGTCATAGTGCCCTCAGCAAGCACTAACTGTGATTTCACATTAAAGTCAATAGCTCCCCAGACCATAACGCTTGGTGTTGGACCCTTGTGCCTCTCGACAATAAGATCTGGGTGGCCCCTCTCCCCGGTACGTCGACGCACACGATTCCGGCGATCACTGCAGGCAAGACAGAAGCGCGATTCATCACTAAAGACGACCCTATGCCATTCGTCGACCCACGTCGATCTTTCTCGACACCAGGCCAGCCTTACACGTCGCTGTTGTGGGGTCAATGGAACACCTTCTGCAGGGACAAGGGCTCGTAAGCCAGCTGCACGCAGGCGATAACCAGCTGTTTGTTGTGTAACGTGGGGTGCCACAGCTGCTCGAATTTGCGCTGCTGTTGCATGGGGTTCCATCCGGGCCATCCGAATGATGCGGCGATCCTCTCTCACAGTTGTCCGTCGTGCTGGGCCTATGCCAGGTCTACGAGTGTAGGTACCTTCATTTGACCACTGCTGCCCCATACACGTTGTACCATAGATGCCTGTCGGCCAACACGTGCAGTGACGGTCCTTAGCGATAATCCAGCCTCACACAGCCCAATTATCCGAGACCTCTCAAACGGCGACAGTTATTGATAGCGTGCTGTTCTCTGTCGTCGAGGCATGTTTGACGGCGAACACTTCACTGCACAGACTGCAAGTCAACTACGCTACACCAGAGTCCGTATACTGGAGTTACCGAGCTCGATAGCTGCAGTCGCTTAAGTGCGACCAGTGTCCAGTATTCGGGAGATAGTAGGTTCGAACCCCACTGTCGGCAGCCCTGAAAATGGTTTTCCGTGGTTTCCCATTTTCACACCAGGCAAATGCTGGGGCTGTACTTTAATTAAGGCCACGGCCGCTTCCTTCCCACTCCTAGCCCTTCCCTGTCCCATCGTCGCCACAAGACCTATCTGTGTCGGTGCGACGTAAAGCAACTAGCAAAAAAAATATATACTGGAGTTGATTCCTCCGCGACCAATCACGTGGGGAGACCAGTAACAACAATCCAATGGGTCTGAAACTATGATCGTTTACATACCTACATGGCATCGGTCCGTATCTTGAAAATCAACACAAACGACCAATGCCTCAATGGTGTTGCAATTTCCATTTTCTTAAGTGTATGTTCAGTCCGTCAGCGCTAACGCTGGTGGGATCCTCAATAGCTCTGCCATCGGCTGTCATAGATGGCCTAGGCATCATTGAAGAGGCGTACTAGGGAAATGAGGAGTGAGGTAGTTTCCCGTTGCTTTCCTCACCGAGCTAATATTGCTATTACATATCAGTCTGCGAAGCCCACCGAAATTCACGCACCAACCGACCCTATGAGCAACATTTTCACACCAATCATAGCAGGGACTGGCTGCATAAGGATTGGCATTACTAGCATCGCTCCTACCTCACTCGCTTTCATATTGTCAAAGCCAAGGATAAGACAGAGACAGATCAATTAAAGTAACAAAATTGCTCTAGCCCATACCAGAAGACATAGTGCACTGCAAACACTAGGTCCTGCAAGCAAAGGCAGTCCCGCAAGGGTTCTTGTACGCGCCAGTAAAACTACCGACACGAGTCTAACTTACTTGAGCACTTTCAAATACCACCGGACTGAGCGAGGATAAAAGCTGCCAAGTTGGGATTAGAAGGCCAGCGCCTCAACCGTCTGAGAAACTCAGCGCGGCAAAGTCTATTTCAATATGCATTCCTGTTGTAATGGAATGTCTTCTTCCTTCCACACTCGCGGGTGGTAATAGCTTTTTATTGTTTGATGCTGGACGTGGGAGTAAGTTGCACAGGAAGTAGAAATGACTACTTGAAGAACAGGAATTTAACCGTCGTATCGTATAGCTCATCGTCCCATTTTATATTTACTAGCCAGAGCTGTTAAATTTTCGAATTCGTTGTTCATCACCAACAGTCCAATTCTTCGGCTGAATGGACAGCCTTGTAATTGATTCGGAGTGTCATGGACTCGATTCTAGCCGCGTTTGGTTAATACCTATGGCTCGGGGACTGGGTTTTATGTTTGTCTGTGTACATGCCTCTCTATGTAACACACCAAACCACACGACCTACAATCACAGAAACACGCAATATTCATTACAGTACGCGCAACTTTTAGTAATACCTGGTTTTACGGAGGTGAGGAGTATTATTTATTATTTATTAGAAAGTTATTTCATTCCTACCCTATGGGTAGGCGGGCCGTCAGCTATACAAAGTAGCTCTTAGGCCGTGTACAATATATATATATGTAAAAAAAAATCGAATGTTAATGGTATGTATAGACATACGTAGGGGAAAAGTAGGAGGATAACGAATTAGGATACACAGTTATACAGATAAGTACAAAATAGGATAACAAAATTATGAATACACAACGAAGATAAACATGTTTGCATCGTAGCGTATTGGAGCAAGAGTTCATATAGTCCATTGGGCGTCAATGCACTGACAACATAAGCACTGCACTAGTCAAGTTCACAACATACCGAGTAGGAAATGAATATAACGTGCACTGACAAATTGTTACAAATAACAGACGAAATTGCAGAAAGAAAGGAAAGACAACACTGAATATAAAGAATATGGAAGAAAAGTCGGTTGAATAACGTTCAAGAACACCAATTGCTAGCTTAAGCAAGTCCACATAACGTAAATAAAGAACGTGCCGCAGGTAGAATGTCAATCGGCACGAATAAATGCAATGAGAAAAACAAACAGAAATTAGAAGCACACGCATTACCTTGTGGCACTGTAGAAAAACGAAACGGAAACACTGTCACATAATACAATATGTTCTCACTTCGGACGAAAAACATAAATAATAATAATAATAATAATAATAATAATAATAATAATAATAATAATAATAATAATAATAATAATAATAATGAACACAAGATAAGAACTAATGGGACGGAAAGTCCGTTTGCTTGTGCCAGAGTAGAAACAGAGAAAATATTGTGATGATGATGATAATAATAATAATAATAATAATAACAAATAAAATAATAAATAATAAAATAATAAAACAATGGACGGACACTGGTCGTGCTGCAGAAATATAGGCTGCACCACTGTGCGCAGGAGCATCATAGAATTGAAAAATACAGTTTTAGCTTGTAACAGGACAGTGGTGGAGAAAGAGTGGGGTGGGGGGGAAGCTATGTGATGGGGGGAGGAAAGAGATGAGAAGTCTGGAGTGTGCGACGGTCGTTAAGAATGGCATCAGCTAAAGGGGATAAGGACAGGGCGTCGGTGATGATAGGATTCTGATTACTGGTACCTTTGGTGAGATAGTTGAGGCGTAGGGAGTGAAGGTGACCAAGGATAGTGGGGAAAGAATAAAGTGTTTGAAAGTTAGCAGAGGGAGTGTCAAGGGGGAGGCGATGTGCGATTCGTAGAGCATGTCTGTCAAGTTTCAAGAGCTGAATATACTGTCGAACATGAGCAGTCAACCAAGTCAGGGAGGCATAGGTGACGACAGGGCGGATAAAGGATGTGTATATATGGATAATATGGGAGGGTCGAAGACCCCAGGTATGCCCAGTGAGCGAACGAAGGGCACGGAAGCGAGAAAATGCCTTTTTATAGATATTATCAAGATGATGGTTCCATTGGAGGTTATTTTGAAAGGTAATGCCTAAATATTTTAATAGATTAGTCTCTGCAAGGGGTGTATTGTACATAGTTAGTAGAACTCGATGCCGGGGGCGGCAAAGACGGGATTTTTTACGGAAAACTATAAATTGAGTTTTAACAGGATTAACGGACAAATGCCAGGATTGAAGCCAGGTTTCGAGAGTAGTGAGGTAGGCTTGGAGTTGAGTAGTTAATGTGTTAGTCGTGGTTGAAAGGGCAAGAATAGCTAGATCATCTGCATATTGATACAGGCGGAGGGGAGGATCAGGATGGGGAATATCATGAGTGAAAAGAATATACAGCAAAGGTGAAAGTGGAGAACCTTGTTGAACTCCGGAAGTCATAGGGAAAATATAAGAGGAGGTGCCATGAATTAAGATACGAGCTGTACGGGAGCGAAGATAGTGATAAATAAAACGAATAAGAGTAAGAGGAAGCGGTAAATGGCGCAATTTAAACAGTAAGCCGGAGTGCCACACAGTATCAAAAGCTCTATGGACATCAAGACACACCAGTGCAGCAGTTTTCCGGGGGCGGAGAAATGAATTTAGGGATGACGTAATATGAAATAAATGATCCTGGGTTGAGAAATTTGATCGGAATCCGGCTTGGGAGATAGGAAGGAGGTTGAGGGAAGTAAGATAACGAGATATGCGACGTGATAAGAGAGCTTCTAAAATCTTAGATAAGACGGGTAAAAGACTAATAGGCCTATAGGAAGAAATATCGGAAGGAGGTTTGCCAGGCTTGAGGAAGAGAAGTACGTTAGCTCGACCCCAATGAGAAGGATAAATGCCTGTATAGAGCATAGTAGTATAGACTGAACTAAGGAGATCGAAGAGAATGGGTGGAGCTTCACGGATGTGACGGTAGGTTATGGAATCAGATCCGGGGGCAGTATTTTTCCGATGTTTAAGGAAAGTGCGGATTTCATGAGGCGTAATAGGGGAATTGAGTGGGTGAGTATAATCTACATTAGGATAATGATGAAAGGAGGGTTGAAGTTCTGGACGATCTGGATGACTATAATGGTTAATTATGGGCTCATCAGGATGGTAGAGTGTAGGGGAGAAGGAGGGAGAGAAGACTTTGGAAAAGTGGTCAGCAAACAAATCAGCTTTTTCCTTATCAGTAGTAGGGGGGTGCGGAAGATGATGAATGGGGTAGGTGGGGTGGGATTTTGTGTGCTGTGTCAAACGTTTGAATGTTTGCCAAAAACGTCGAGAGTTCTGTTCGTCGGAGAGTTCAGTACAAGCTGTAGTCCATTGCTTTCGCTTAATAGCTTTGATATAGGAACGGGCATGTCGTAAGGTTCGGCGATGTTGAGTCAAAGTGGTAGGGTCACGAGTTCGAAGGTAGTGATGATACAGGTCATGTGCTAAATGCAATAACTGTAGTCCTTTTGGAGGAATAGGGGGCTTGTTAGGATGATAGGAACGGCGAGGAATGTGCAAGTGATCAGCTGTAGTTAGTGCATGTTCTAGGAGCGTTATGAGAGAGAGAAGATTCTGGGAGGAAGTAGGGGAGGGGTAGTTCTGAAGCATGTCTGTAATAGTCTGTCGATATGCTGTCCAGTTAGTCTGATTGTAGCGTCTAGTAGGAGGGGGGCGGGGTGGGGGAGAATGAGGGTAGGGGAGGACACCGGGAATGGTAATGAGGGCAGGTGTATGATCACTACCGATTTCTAAACATTTATCAATAATCGGAGATAGAGAAAAAGAAGGAGATAGGATAAGGACGTCTGGTGTGGTGTTTGATCGTGGTAGGGTAGGGAAGGGGAAAGGAATGCGATTACCCCGGATATTCGCGCAAAGAGTATTAAAGTTAGTAAGAGCCGTAAGGGTATATGAGGTGATATTAATATCACAGACTATAATATAATCGCTGAAATGATTATCAATATACCGAATAAAATCAGAAGGAGGAGGGTTGCCGGCAGGTAAGTAAGTAGTAGCGACAACAAAAGTGCGAGTAGACGAAAAAATTTCAATAATCAGATATTCATGGAGAGTAATAGAGGGAGGAAGAAAGTGACGTTTAGTAGTGAGATCCCGCCTGACACCAATAGCTACGCCTCCACGAGCTTTACGTGGCCGGTCAGCGCGATACAAAGTGTAAGTAGAAAAGTTAGGTCGTTGGCGCTGTGTCAGGAAGGTCTCGTTAAGCACAAAAATATCCGGGGTATAAATGGAAAGGGAAGTGGTGAACAGGGCACGGTTAGACTGAAGTGATCTTATGTTATCATAATAAACCTTCAAAGAACTATCTAATGGGGACGGTATTTAGGGGAAAAAATGCAAAATGCATTTTATTCCCCGTATAACCAACATCGACATGCGTATTCAGAACTAACCGTGCCGCTAATTGGATCTGGGTTAGGATGTGGGGACGCAGGAAAGGAAGGGTGTTTTGGAGTACCATCGTCATAAAGCGGACGATGTTCTCCACACTAGGGGAGGGGAGGGAAGAGGAAGAGGCGGGGGTTGGTAGATCCTGGGAAATGACGGGTACAACAGACTCGGGGTGAGAAGGTTCAGGAGCGGGTTTAACTTTACATTTATAACTATAGGCAGGGTGAGGTTCGGTACAATTAATGCACTTCGGATTCTGACGATTAGGGCAAGAAAATGTAGGATGATCCTGCGCACATGTGGCACATACCTGATCTTGTTTGCAGGGTTCACTTGGCAGGTGGTCGTACCGCTGACAGCGGTCACAGCGAATCCTCCTGGGGGGCGATGACCGGGATGGCTCGACGCGGTGGCGGCGGGCGTAGATCATGGCACCATCGCGGAGCAGGCAGTCAAGGGTGTTAACATCCCGGGAGAGAATGCGTACCAGAGTAGTTGGTCCCTCGGCGTTCCTGATGCGGAGGACGCGATATATTTGGTGGCCGTCTTGTTGGAGCTGGGCCGCCACTTCATCCTCCGTGTAGTCCCGTTCAACCCCATAAGCAACGACAGATAAGACGGGGGCGGGACGAGAGGGAGCCTCAGGTCGACGGGCTGGTTGCTGCTGAGTAAGATTACTCGCCCGGGCGTGTTTTCCCAGTTGGTGGGCTCCAATCGCCGAAGTGAAATGCGAGTAGAAGGGCTTAGATGTTTTCAGGTTGAAGCCTTCTCTTGTACGTTGAATCTCCAGATCGTATTGAGAGATGTTGGGGGTAAACCTGGAGATAAGCTGGTAGAGAGAGCGGGTATTGGCCAGATGTGGTTCAATATTAATCAGTTTGATGACGTAAAAAGTAGGTGGAAGCTGTGGTGTGGGAGAAATGATACTGCGCTGTCGGATATTAAAAGGAAGAGCCGGATTTTTCGCAACCGTAGCATAGCTACGAATATTAGGAGGCATATATAGAAGAGGTGAGGGAGCTTGATACTGAGGTGGCGAAGATGGTAATTGTTGGATGCCCAGAACCGAGGACGGCGTGCCTGCTCGCTCGGACTGGGAAGTGGCTGGAGTATATGTAGAACCAGTGGAACTAGAAGCTAGACTGGCGTCATCACGGCGTTTCTTAACTTCACGTTCAGGGCTAGAGTGGTGATCATCGTCGCTATCCAATGGTCGGGCTGATTTAATAGATTCGTCGTCCATAACGCGGGGTCCAGGATGGTCGCGATCCGTCTCCTGGAGCTCCGACATGACACCGGGCGAAGTGTTGAAAAAACGCTGGACTTCCTGGAGACTTGACTTCAGTAGAACGAAGAGTATGTAGGAGTGGCTGAGGAGGATTTTAGCCTGGATCAGAAGAATGAAGAGCTGTACTGTGCTATTAGAGGAATATGCAAGTCCAGGGGTGAAACCCCACGAAACCACTCGGTCCACCTGTCCAATACACTTTTTTAAGCGTCGATAAGACGTCGTGCTGGATTACGGTGTACGGGCTCGTCAGACTTGACACGTACAACGTGATTTCAGAATACACCACCAGGTGCGTTGTTGTGAGGAGTAAGAAGGGAGCTCTCCCCGTTCCGGTAATACTGCCAACTGAATGGAAATGAAATCAGAATTGAATTGAATCGATAGTATGATAGTATGATCGATCGATATGAATCTTCTAAACCTTTATTATATTAAGCCAACAACTGTCACACACACACATTATATAACATTTCTCGATGCATATCTTGTTCCTAGCATGAATTCTCAGAAATATCACCTTGGCTTTGCTGTGTAAACAACAACAGTACTAGTACGTATAGTGTACGCCAGATGTCTCACGGCGATGCATACTCGATTCATAGTTTGTGTGACAAAGGTTGCCAATACGAATCTTGAAGATAACCGAGGTCTACTGATTCAGCGCTAGGGAGCCCAGGTATAACTAAAATTTGCGCGTACTGTACATTCCACGATATTGGGTTTGCATTAAGAAGAGAATGTGGCTGATGAACAGGGCCAAGTCGTCATGCGCCACATAGTTCTCGTCCACCATTCCATCAGGATGGGGAGCGGAAAAGAAGATCAATATTCCCTCGGAGTTAATTTCTTGTTACATGACCGATATTACACTCTTGATCGACTAAGCCTGAATCCAAGTCACGAAAGCTGCATTCTCAGCATCTGCATTTAAGTTATCCTATTCATTTATAATTGCCTCTACCTTTTCGAGTGTTAGCCTGTGCAAAACTGATACGTACATATGTAACATCCATCCCCTTCATTTCCACTGCTTATTATGTGAGGTATGTACATCATTTGTTTCATTACAAAACAAAAGTCTTCCGTAATTGAACCGTAATTAGATGTTGGAGATGTTTAATGTTGTACTAACACATGGAAGGAATTTGGCCACGCAAGGATGGGGAAGTGCTCGGATTAGCAACTAAGCATAATTTTGGTACAGCCCCGGTATTTACATTGTTAAAATAGTAGATCAAGGAAAATTATTTTCAAGTCTGTCGACTATGCAGTTTGAACAAACCATCTCTCAAATGCAAGCTTGCATCCACACGACTCGAAACGTACCGCCAAATAACTCGGTGTAAATATTAGAATATATATACAGCCCTATACACACAAACACACACACATACTATGTGTATAAACTACTAGTTCGAATGATTTAAAAATCATTGTGGTTTAGCTCATGACAGAGGAATCCATTCGCTTGTTGACAATCGACTATTCATGATATTCAAACGTCAAAGTGTTTGTACATCCTTCTACTACCTCTTTTACCACACTTGTGGGGTCGCGGGTGCGAATTGTGCAGCACATGCAGATTTGAACCTGTTTTACGCCTGGATGCCCTTGCTGACGCCTACCCTATGTGGAGGAAGATAATAACAATTGCATGTTCCTGTGGTGCTTAGTAGTGTGGCGTGTTGTCTGAATATGAGGTGGAGAGTGTTGGGACAAATACACAGTCTCCGAGCCAGAAAAATTAATCAGACGCAATTAAAATCCCCGTGCGGTTCGGGAATCGAACCCGGAACTCTCTGAGCCGAAGTCCATAACGCTGGACGTTAAGCCATGGAGTCGGAAGTTAAAGTTAAAGTGATACATTGTTATCGTATTAACCACTGTCACATAATAACTGAAAGTTTGAACTATCACCTCGTGCATGATCAGTGCGAAAAAAATGTGCAACACCCACAAATGAGAACAGTGGGCACTAATTGCTTGAAGCTGAGGTGTGTGTCACGGCAAATTATACAACTAGGGGGTGCAAGTAAATAATGTTAGTATCAATTATTATGACGAACTATTTTGCGGAGGATTCAACTGAGAATAATAAACACTGGGTTATATTCATTAATCGGAAAGAAATCACGTATCCTTTCTTACAAATAAAATTCTAGGGGGTCCGTTGTCTGTAATGTCATTTATTTCGCCAAATATTAATATATTTATCCGTTTCAGGTCAATTCAAGATCGTATCAGTAGATATTAGCGTTCGTGTCTGCTGTTCGTCTGTTTGTTCGTTTGTTCCACCATCACGGGTAAATGGCTGAATGGATCTCCACCAAACTTCATATTTAGAGTCTACTCATCCAGGAGCAAGTATCGATATGCATATAATTTAAGAATCGCTGAATATACTGGGGATTTATATGAAGCCGTGAAGAGATTTTTTTCCATTTTCGCACACTATTGATTATATCTCCACCAAACTTCATATCTGTAGTTTAATCATCCAGAAGCAGGTTTTTACTCCCACTGTCGGTAGCACTGAAGATGGTTTTTCATGGTTTCCCTTTTGCACACCAGGAAAATGCTGGGGCTGTACCTTAATTAATGCCATGGACGCTTCCGTCCCAGTCCTAGCCCTTTCCTGTCCTATCGTCGCCATAAGACCTATCTGTGTCGGTGCGACGTGAAGCCAGTAGCAAAAAGTTATAAGACTATGATAGGAATATAAAATGCGTGTTTGTGTGTGTATGTGAACATATGTTAAATAGTTAAAGCAATATCCGTTAGTATCAGTGCTGGAAGCCCTTATTATAAATAGCGGTGAAATGAAATGGCGTAAGGCTTTTAGCGCCGGGTGTGTCCGAAGACATCTTCGGCTCACCAGTTGCAGGTCTTTTGATTTGACGCCCGTAGACGACCTGCGTGTCGTGAAGAGGATGAAATGATGATGAAGACGACACATACACCCAGCCCCCATGCCAACGAAATTAACCAATGATGGTTAATGTTCCCGACCCTGCCGGGAATCGAACCCGGGCCCATGTGAACAAAGGCCAACACGCCACGGAGCCAGATATAAATAGCGGTAAGAAACACTGAAGAACTTTCCTCTCTACGTGCGAACATGTATCCACGGATACATCTGTGATGTATATTAATCCATTAATACTAAATGCTTAGACTAAACTTGAAAAGTATAGGCCTACAGCAATTATCGGTGTGAACAAAGGGTGTCATCTTCATGGTAGCACTGATATCACGCTAATATAACGCTCTAGAATCAGCTTGAAATTTCAGAACTTTTCTTAACATCCAGTTCCGTGGATGTCTTCATGAGGCAGAAACAACTTTGCCTCTAAAATATAATATAGAAGAAAATCAATCAATCAATCAATCAATCAATCAATCAATCAATCAATCAATCAATCAATCAATCAATCAATCAATCAATCAATCAATCAATCAATCAATCAATCAATCAATCAATCAATCAGTTGTCACTGATCTACATTTAGGCCTACCGCACAGATGACAGATTCCTTATCAATTGTTTATCTAGCCTTTTCTTCAACGATTTCAAAGAAGTTGACATATTTTCGAATATCTCCGCTTGTGGTGCTCCAATCCCTAATTCCTATATCTATAAAGGAATATTTGCCCCAATTTTGCCCTTCTTTTAACATCTTCGTTCATGGTTATTCGTCCACTGATATCATTCCACTTCATCCCTCCAATGAATGGTCGGAAAACTTTCGAATCACTCAGATCAAATCGTGCTGCTCCAGTTCTCGAATCAAGTAATCCTGGTGAGGTACTCATATACTGGAACCATACTGCAACTGGAATCTTACCAGAGACTAATAACTTACGCCCCTTCCTTTACATCCATGCTAAGACCCTTACCCTCATAACTACTTAAAGGCGTCTGTAGCCTTTATTAAGAAGCTCGTTGTTGTGATGATCCCAATGAAGGTCTTTCCTTATATTAACAACTAGGTTCATACAGTGATCCCCATGAAGGGGATTACAAGTAATTAAAATGGTAGAATTTCTCATCTACGTAAAATATGTAACCTGACAAATCATGCAACTTATTTAATTGTCTATGCGGCATAACATCATGCGCAAAAAGCCTTATCCGTGATTCTAGTTCTTTACTCGTGTCATATGCAAAAGAACCTACAAACGGCCAATTAGGTTAATCCTCCTTATGAAACCCTCTCTTAGTTATCACAGGATCAGACAATGCTTCATCTCTTCTAGTTTTCTGAGTTCTAGTTTCTAGAATTTCAGCCACTCATTCAATCACTCTTTTGTTTAGTCCACTAGGTCCTATTTCCCTTTGTAGCTTTTTTATCTCCCTGTCAGAAACCTGGGATATATAAATAGCGATACACTCAAATTTGATCTCCTGAATCTAAAATGTCTGCTATATATCGCTAGCTGTAACCTCGTTGTAGCCTCGCAGGAAAGACAATCTTTTCCTAAACCCGATCTGACTTCTATGAAACCAGTTATAATTACGATAAACTTGTCTAACATTATCAGAAAGAATACCTTCCCAGACCTTACATTCTACTCATGTCAAGCTGACTGACTGCTTTATGTAAAGAAGGGACGTGAACATAGAATCACGTGTAGACCAGTCGCCTGCTCTATCTACTAGACAAGGTTGATGGTCAGTTCCGATTTACCCGCTTAATTAGTAAATAGCTTAACGGTGCTCGGATCTAAATCCTCTGTTCAAATTCTTCTGCAGCTCCTGCAAGACAGCCTTCAAGGACTTTAGAAAATGAGACGAACAAACTAACTGAGGGAAAGCTCCAGTTGGTAATTCTGTGACCTCTCTCCGGTGTACGCAGTTTGAATGGAATATAAATATCGTCGGTTTATTGCTCGGCATTAAAACCAAAAAGTAGTTAGGAGTGAGAGCCTGAAGTTGGAAGTTTGAGTGCACATAAACAAGACAAGCAAGCAGGAGCATTAGCCCGTAGGGACCGGAGATTGGTCCCGCCAGCAGGCCGCGCTCGATGGATTCCAAACCCCCTTCACTGGATATATTCTGTCACTGACTCTGGAAGACTTCCAGAAGAACAAACTTTTATATGAAGACATTCAAATATTGGCGATTCCATCTTGCACTGCTACGTGCGTCTTGAACTAAACCATATGATTACTTCCAGAATAATCCGTTTTCCTCAGTAATATTCATTTGCACATTTTCTGAGGTTTTGTGCTATGAAGCTACAAATTTATTGTGATCGGGTTAAAGAGTAAACATAAATTATTAGGCAATTATGTTTTTGTATTCATGGTACAACAGCGGTTGTTGTTTCGCTTTCGGAGTTTGAGACCTCCTATCGATAATAAAGCCCGCATTCTTGAATATATAGGAATTATCCGACTAGGGCTGCCTTGGGTTAAGTAGTATGGTAGCTGAAAAATTTGGAAGAGTTAGGTCTCGAACTTGAAATAAAGTGCTAATTCAGTATTCGTAAGGAATGCGTGTACAGAACTCGGACGGTAGCTATCACCACCTCTCATTGAAATCAGCACCACCGAGCTCGATAGCTGCAGTCGCTTAAGTGCGGCCAGTATCCAGTAATCGGGAGATAGTGGGTTCGAGCCCCACTGTCGGCAGCCCTGAAGATGGTTTTCCGTGGTTTCACATTTTCACACCAGGCAAATGCCGGGGCTGTACCTTAATTAAGGCCACGGCCGCCCTTCCAATTCCTAGGCCTTGCCTATCCCATCGTCGCCATAAGACATAACTGTGTCGGTGCGACGTAAAGCAAATAGCAAAAAAAAAAAAAAAAAAAAGAAAAAAAGAAATCAGCACTTTGACGCGCTCGACCCACTCGGCGGATGAGGCGTGTGTGCAGAAACACTGCCGTTCCTCTTGTGTATCCCTGTTTTAGGAAGTTATCTTCATCAGTTGTGAACAGTAACATTCTTATCACTAGATGACACCTACTTAACTTACGACTCGCCATATCTGATAATAATTTACAGTAACATACAGCTTAACGCTCTAAGTGATTAATATTTCTGTCTCGTTAAATAATTTGTTTATAATTCCTTCAATGTGACAATTTCTTTACATTTTTTGTATTACGTATGAATTTACCAGTCTTTCAGAAGAAATCTTGTTTTCCGGTTTACTGTGTGAAAACGTATACTTCTCTTCTTTTCATAGAAATGAAAAAAGCTACATATCAGATCAAAGCAAAGGAATGCCTGTGCATGTCAGGTTGACCCTTGCAGGAGAAAACATTTCCAATAACTGCAACCTTGGGACTAAGTGAGGTATTACGATTAGTTCAATGACCAGGTGCCAAAGACGTTTACGTTGTAGATGGAGTTAAAACTAGGATGACGACAGTTGTTGATGACGTTTCGCAATTTCTAGACATCTTCAGGGGGATTTTTTGAATCCACGTTCCCCTGTATGAATGACGTTCGTAAATGCTGTATGCTTATACATGTTTTCATGCTTATAAGTCCATAAACTATTTGACTCTTTAGTGCCACAGCATTGTTATCTGCGTAACAAATATTTAATTACAACATCCAATTTATATTCTTCCGTACCTATGATTATTTTCGTAAGTAAGAATAAAAAGTATGATTGGGATTATAAATACAACAGTGCTTTTTAAAATCTGCTTGTTAGATATTACTAGGCTTAACTTCATGTTTATGGAATATTGACTGGAAGATATACTAATGTGATAACGTTAATAAAATGAAATATGATAGACGTAGCTGGTGTACCCAGTGCATAAGGTACCGCAAAGCTCTTACTTTTATTGCTCTCTAGCGAGCTCAAATTCTAAAAATATGCCAGTCGGTAGCACTGACGGTAGTTATGAATGTTAACAAGCGTGGATGCTGTAAACAAAACAACAATTTTTTTTTTTTGCAAAATTAAAATATTATGCTCACTTTTTAATGCTTTCTAACACAGAAAGGAAATACTTTTTATTACTAACAACTGCCTGCCGTGTGTTTCTTGTCGGCTGGTGAGTAAATACATTTGCTGACTTTGATTTATTATAACCTGTAAATTAGACCGTGTTCGTACGTAGATGATCGGCATGAGAAATGCGTGTGAATAATAATAATAACAACAACAATAATAATAATAATAATAATAATAATAATAATAATAATACCGAGCTCGATAGCTGCAGTCGCTTAAATGCGGCCAGTATCCAGTAATCGGCAGATAGTGGGTTCGAATCCCACTGTCGGCAGCCCTACTTTTCTGTGGTTTCCCATTTTCACACCGGGCTAATGCTGGGGCTGTACCTTAATTGAGGAAACGGCCACTTCCTTCCCGTTCCCAGGCCTTTCCTATTCCATCGTCGCCACAAGACCTATCTGTGTCGGTGCGACGTAAAGCAAATAGCAAGGATAATAATAATAATAATAATAATAATAATAATAATACTAATAATAATATTATGACCTCTATTCCCGCGTGCAGACATTTTAATTTGATGTCATCTGGCTGTCTGCTCCTCAGTTTAGATGTTCCGTCTTACTACTAGATGGCAGAGTAATCCGAAACTCTCTTGGGAGTATATGGCTGAGTTTTAATGAATTTTTATCGGATTTACAGTATATGTATCACCAGACATCTTTTACATGCTGACATCGTACGACATGGAGTGTCGCATGGATATTTCTTCCGTCCTTCTCAAATCTGACTACCTCCGCCATGTTTTAACCCGCCATCTTCGGATCCAGGGGCAAACACTCTGCCACATACCGGTACGAGATACAAAAGTATTCAATACGTCCAAGATAAACACTACATTCCCCATCTTGTCCTCTTCCTGCAGACAGAGTTTCCTATCCCACATTATCTTCATCAACACGTGTTGTTCGTAAAATGTATGAATTACAATTATTAGCTTTGTGGTACCTGGGAAGAAAAGTGAAGAAGTACAACAGGAAAATGTGGGTTCATTCTATCAAAGTCGCAATAAGCAAGGTAACTTCGTAGGTTTGTACAAAGAACTCTGTAATGATTCAAGGAACTTTCTCAATTTTTTCCGGATGTCGACAGGCGTTTTCAGAAAAACTTCTCATTAAAATACTGTTCGCCATCCGAAAAGAAAAAATACCTGCATGCGAGAATGCATTTCATTTTTTCGTTGCACGTCCCTACTCTGCACCTCTTCAACTCCACACAGCGTTGTAACCACCATTCTCCAAGAGTGTTTCTTCTTTAATTTCTCCGCGTAATCGAAGTCACTGTTATTTCACAACACAGGATCCATTTACAAAGCCGTGATAATTTTGTTTTGTTTTTGCTATTGGCTTTACGTCGGACAGACACAGATATGTCTTATGGCGACGAAGGGACAGGAAAGGTCTAGAACTGGAAAGGAAGCGGCCGTGGCCTTAATTAAGGTACAGCCCCAGCATTTGCCTGGTGTGACAATGGGAAACCACGGAAAACCATATTCAGGGCTGCCGACGGTGGGGCTCGAACCTACTACTTCCCGAATAGTGGATCATGGTCAAAAACAACTGATTTCATTATGTAACCTCTTCACTGGTATTTAACCACGAAATTGTATGACGGTGAGAAGGGAGCAGAGTGAAATGTGGGAACGATCTCGTGTTCGTGCAATTGTACTTCAGCTGCCGAAATTCCCCAGTATCTCATACGCGTCGCCTGCCTGTATCACTGTCTGAACGGCTCCATTTATCCTCCACGTACTTCGGTCTAATTCATATGTGTATCTAGTGTCGGTCTGCTATGAGTGAATACGACCTAAATGGATCCGTATTGGTATCTTGAATTATGTAACATCGTGTTCCGTACACAATGAAAACGTTTCTTTCTATGTTTTTGTTTTATAATCATCCCGACAAGTAAGTCGGACTACCGGGCGAGTTGGCCGTGCGCGTAGAGGCGTGCGGCTGTGAGCTTGCATCCGAGAGATCGTGGGTTCGAGCTCCACTGTCGGCAGCCCTGAAGATGGTTTTCCATGGTTTCCCATTTTCACACCAGGCAAATGCTGGGGCTGTACCTTAATTAAGGCCACGGCCGCTTCCTTCCAACTGCTAGGCCTTTCCCATCCCATCGTCGCCATAAGACCTATCTGTGTCGGTGCGACGTAAAGCAACTAGGAAAAAAAAAGAAAGTAAGTCGGACTCCCAAAATATTCTGGTTGATTGCGATTTCTTGAAAAAGGTTTTAAAGCAGTAACATGCATGTGAAAGTGAAGAAGA
The DNA here is from genome assembly GCF_040414725.1 of Anabrus simplex. Taxonomy (NCBI): domain Eukaryota; kingdom Metazoa; phylum Arthropoda; class Insecta; order Orthoptera; family Tettigoniidae; genus Anabrus; species Anabrus simplex. The sequence goes on along the minus strand of NC_090266.1, from coordinate 267,517,381 downwards.
AAAACAGGAAAGTGTGGGTACATCCTGTCAATAAATGTAGCAATAAGAAAGGTACATTCGTATGTTGTATAAATAAATCTGTTATGATTCAAGGAAATTTCTCAGTTACATCCACATGTCGACAAGTTCTTTCGTAGAACTTCCCATACCGGTATGAGATACAAAAATTATTCGATATTTAAAAAACACTATTTCCCTGCCCTCTTCCTGCGGAATGAGGTTCCTAGATCACATTGTCTTCATTAAAACTAAGCCCATAATTCTACCTTGCTGAAATTTCAACGACACGATGGAGTGCATCCATATTTTTATTGCAAGCTTACCTCCTGTTCCGTGGCGAGCCAACTCACCCTGGGAGGCGACCCACAAAAACATCGAACGTGGTCGGAATATTTCGGAAGGTCTCGGATAATTAACGATAAAATTCTGGCTAATAAGCCTAATTGTGAGATATTTCGGCACTGTTATCAACAAAGAAATATGTAGTTAAGTACTTGGCAAATATTTCAAGCTAAATTTCACAGGGTGAAAAAGTATTTAATTATGCTCGGAGAAAAGATTGCATCCACCCTGGCCAAGTGGAAAACACATATCAAGGACGTGCGGTAAAAATGCCTGGGAACAAACGTGCACGAAATTAATGAATTACGCCCGTTAAAAACAGAAAAATCACCGAAAAATACCGTCTTGAGTGGAAAAATAAGTGGAATCACTGGGGTGAGTCTCAAAGATATCGGTCCAGTGGTCATCAAATGGAATGATTGCACAACAGTAGATAACGCCAAGCAATGTGTCTCTGGAGAATACATAAATACCCCTCCTCAAGCAAGAAGAGGCAGTCTGGCACGAAGGCCTACTAGCGAAACTAATAGACCACGAATTCCACCCAGGCTATATAAGACTTATTAAATCTTATCTGGAGGGCCGAGAGTTCAAAGTAGACGTACATAACACGCTGTCAAGTACACGCAGGATTAGAGCGGGCGTAGCCCAAGGGTCCCTTATCGGCCCAATCCTCTTCGTCCTGTATACAAACGACATGCCTACGACAGAACTCACTACCACACACCTCTACGCTGATGACACCGCTATCACAGTTCAACATCCACAGCTAGCGTGCGCTCAAAAGAGGCTACAAGTAGCACTAAGAACTCTCGAGCCTTGGCTAACGAAATGGCGCATCAAGGTCAATGTTGACAAGTGCCAAGCAGTGCTGTTCACTAAGAAGAACAGACTCACACGCAGGCCAGTCAACATTAAAGCGCTAAAGCTTTTCAACGAAGATATAGTGTGGCATGACAAAGTCAAATACCTAGGAGTAGTCCTAGACAGAAAGCTCACCATGCTACACCACATCAATGATATTCAAAGAAAAGCACACATACGACTTAACCAGCTATATCCTATACTGAACAAGAAGTCCAGTATTAACACGGAAGTAGCCATAAACATGTATAAGGCCCTAATCAGACCAATAATCATGTACGCAGCCCCCGCGTGGTGGTTCACTGCAATGACGAACCTGGATGAGCTGGAATTAATACAAAATAAATGCCTACGAGCAGCGACCAGACTCCCTTACGACACGCCAATACGCCAACTACGCAGTATTGCGAAAGTCAGCTGAATAAGGCACCAAATACGTAAACAGACACTAAACATGTACAGAAAGTCATGGAGTAATAAGATCAACCCGTTAATAAGCGGGATCGGACGCTACGACGTTGATCTGTACAAAAAGTATCCTACACCGAAGCACATTCTGTTCAGCCACAGGGTTGGGTGGGCGAGGGGCCGATAGCCAACCCACTCCCGCCAAGCTGACACCTATATACCACATAAACCCACACACTGCAGACACCTATGTAAATATGTAAATATGCCTCATATGTTTCAGCTGTCCTAGACCCAGGGACCAGGCGAGGAAGATTGACAAAAAGTACAACCTAAGAAGACGACGGCAACGCAGCCAGACGGCCAAGGACGTATCAATCCACCCCGCCCCCCGACAGAGACATGGGAGCGGAACACCGCCCGCGCCCTATAAACAGTTTAATAAGTTTAATAAGTATCTCACTCCTATCTAGGTTGAACGCTGGACACGAGAGCAGGCAAACAGCCGTCACTCCAATGCGAACTTGTATATACTGTACATGTTAATAATAACCTTAGTTAATTTTAGATCTGCAGTGACAAGGGTGTTCCAACAACACCGCATAGAGGGACATCGACAGGAGGAAGAAGATAGCCCCTTGCATCCAAGGCTTGGCTCTAATTCCCCCCTCTCCAAAAGGAGACATGGCACCAGGGACTGCTGGCTGCTGGACAATGGAACGAACCTGTGGCCCAAAGCCCAGACGCTAGCAGACCCGAGCCGACCCGGCAGTGACAAGAAGGACTGATCCCCATAATAGCAAAAATTGCAAGGAAATGGTTATGATTGCATGACACCTATTCCTAACTAATACAACCTCTGGACTTTATCCAGCCCACATCCTTGCATGTGCTATCACAAGATGTCAGGTTTTACATGTAGGCTCTTTCTTCTTTCTGCCTATGTGGTTTTTCCCTGACCCTTCAATACCATACTTCAACACCATATACCTAACACAAACTCTTGCCGTGGTAGCGAGTCTGACTCGGAAACCGGCAGATACTCCTTGTATCACCTCCCACTCCTCCCTGCTATCTCTTTCTTCTTCCTAGAAATAATAGCATGTCGGAGGCCATGTAGATTGAGTCGATGGTCACGCGGGGGGAGCGGGCTTCGCGGGCCCCCCCGAAAGAAAAAAAAAGAGGCAGTCATCATTCAATCGTCCGAGAGGGTAAACCTACGTCGCGTGACATAAAGACGTGGACTTAAAGGTTGCGAAACAGACTTGGAGAATTTCTAAAGCCTATTGGCTTGAGGGATGAATATTTTACAAAGTGGTAATTCTGAGAGAAGACAACTTAGATACTGAAACATTGTATTGACGACACCCATACCTGTCGGGGAAAATTCATAAGTTAAATAATTGTAGGATTCCTGAACGTCTGCGTAGGGAGACAGCAGATTCATTGATAGCTCTTGTGAATTATTGCGGACGAGGTTATTTTGGTAATCGGTAAGGGAGGAATGCTGTAGTCTGGCAGAGATAAGCTTTTGTCTCACGGTCATTCACATCTGTGGGACACCTGGAGGGAAAGCAGTTGGAAATTTCCCCGACTGCCTCAGTTGAATTCTCGACACGAGGCTGGGCTGTTTAACTGTTGTATGTGTGTACAGAAAATTGTAGTGTTAAGTTTAATAAAGAAAATTAATGTGTGTTGCTTCAAGACGAGTACAGAACCAGTGTATTTATAAAGTAGTATTTAAGCGAAGAATGTGTCCTGCAATTATGAGGGGCTAAGTCAGAGGTGGCTGGCGCAAGATGAAGCCGAGATAATGCCACACCAAGCGGCAATATTACAGGTCTGTCTGATTTAAGTATTGTGTTTTTTAGTTAGAGATGTAGTTGCTTCACTCTTTAAATTAATTAATTAATTAATCACAACATCGCACTGTAAATGTGGCGTGTGCAAAGTTAAGTATTGTGCAAAAATGATGATGTACCTTGTCGTTATTCCATTGCGGAGGCGAATTGTCTGTTATTTAGCTCAGCGCGCGAGACATTCAACTGTGTTTAAATTTCTTAAACAAATAAAATGAAAGCGAAGTTAAAAATCGCAATGAAAATCAATGAAACAATGCTCGAGCCGGTAAAAGTTATAATAATGATAACGATAAAATTACCGTTATGAATGTGATAAAATCAAATATCCACGTTTCCAGCAATAATAATAATAATAATAATAATAATAATAATAATAATAATAATAATAATAATAATAATAATAATAACAACAATCACGTCAGGATAAAATTTTATATTATATAATTATGCGTTTAGCAGTTAGGTAAGCGAGATTTGGGGTATGTATCGAAATCCAGTGAAGTATGATAAAGTTTAGCATATTGGGGAAATTTAAATTTTGTGACACCGTGTTTTTGTGATATAGAAAATCACGGCATGTTATTTGGTCCTGAGGTCCGGAAAATTTTCGAGATGTTAATTGTGAGATCATTATAAAGTTGTTCGGTCATGGGATAGCCTGCATTTGAAAAGTTTCAAGCAAGAAGGAAATAGATTGTAATGGAAATGAAATATTATGAGAACAATTAGAAAGATGTTAAAGGCAGAGTAAGCCTGTGTTTTATGAGTGATGTAGAACAAGCAGGACGCCGAGAGAAAGACGCCCTGTACTTCGATGGAGAGGAATTTTTTGTGACATGGTGTATAAGTGATGTGCAGAGACAGGCTGTATAAGAGGAGCGATGTCCAGTGGTAACCCAGAACGATTGAAGAATGTAAGGGTTGTCAAATCCAAGCGGGGTGCGTTGTGACTCCTATTTTAAATACAATTTGATGTTCTTCCATGATTACCATTTTATGTAAGACTGTAGGTAACGGCAGTTAAGTCTACGTGACGGTTCTATTTGATACCAGCGAAGTGAATTTTGTGATATCCGACCTCACGAACAAAATACTGTATGACACACGGTCAAGATACTACTTAATTATTGCAAATTTAATTCTATGCTGTATCTTTACGAGACGAAAATATCGCTGACTGGAAAAATTGCGAGCGTGAAAACTGAAATTTATTAGGAGGAGAGTTTAGCTTGCGTAGATGATGAGAAGTAACTTCGCTGGACAGTTCACGATGATTCGTGTTTGGAGTGGTGACATAGAAGGTCAGTTGGAACATCACACTCGAGTTATGCCGCGAATATCGTGATGGTTGTGGTTATTGTTTTCAGTGATATTGCGTAATGTCAAACGAGATTTGAGTTTATTTTTATTTAGCAAACTTTACCGCATATGTTTAAATTGTAATGAGGAATAGATTAAACTATTCGAACATGTTGCTTAATCTCCATTTCACGATTTATTGCAGGAAACAGACACAGTAACATTTCCAGATTCGAGTTGATTTTTGTAGCGAATTTCACTTTATGCGTTAGTGTTTCAACGAGGATTTGATTTAAGTATCCGGACACTGTGTTAAGGATTCGATTTCGCCTGGCAATATGAATGATGTGTAGATACCATTACGTTGGAGCAACGATAGAGTTAGGACGCCGAGTGTATTATATATCTAACATAAGGAAGAGTAGACATAGTAACGTTGACTCAACGACAGGATTAGGACGTTGTCTGTCATAGGTTAGGCATTCTTGCGAATCGGCTTGAACGATGTTAGTATTTGCAGTAGTGGATACGAGAGTGGAAGAAAGATGCTCACACAATAGCGTTGCATCAGTAGCGGCTTGAATGTGAGGGTTGTTCCACGTGAAAACTTGCCTAAAGAGGACTGATCCATGCTACTTAGCCGCGTGTATTCAAGTTCGATAAACTTTCGTTTCTATTTGTTTCTTTATCTTTACTTTAAGATTTATTGTTCGGGTGTTCGGCTCCATGGCTAAATTGTTAGCGTGCTGGCCTTTGGCCACAGGAGTCCCTGGTTCAATTCCTGGCGGTGTCGGAAATTTTAACCAAAATAGGTTAATTTTGCTGACACGGGGGCTGGGTGTATGTGTCGTCTTCATCATCATTTCATCCTCATCACGAGGTGCAGGTCCCCTACGGGAGTCAAATCAAAAGACCTGCATCTGGCGAGCCGAACTTGCCCTCGGACACTCCCGGCACTAAAAGCCATATGCCATTTCATTTTATTTGTTCAGGTGTCCGATATAGCCTACTGCATTATGATAGTGCCGTGTATTGACACTTAGTTGATTTATGTAGGATTTACACTGTGAATATGGTTTCGATTCGTCAGCTGTTAATATATTTTATTTTCATTTTTCTTTATTCATATTATTTATGTTAGACGTTGATCTTCCGACCACTTGTAGTTTGGTTTAATGGGACAAGCGTAGGTAGACAGATTTGTAATTGTAGTCGTAGTTATAGAGAATTGGAAAGAATTTCTGTTGTTTGTTTTATATTGTGGACTTGTATTTTAACAAATTTAACGACGTAACTGTTTCATAACCTGAAAGTTGGTTTAGTAAGAACATTTTCAAGTGATTTATCACTTTTATTTAACTTCAGTGTTTGGCGTTTCTTCCAAACGCACAATGAATTAATATTTCCCTACATTCTGCAGTTTAGTTCCTTCAGAACGATGTATCGTAAGATCCCCTCGGACCAAGTGTAGTTTGTTCCTTCTGATCATCTGTTTGTGGTGATGCACGTTTCAGCATCGGAATTACTCTGCAACTTAAGGGTGTCACGAGATGACAATACATGGTAGAGTTTTATTTTTGACTGTGACAATTGCTATTAGCTTGTAATGAACACCATGCTTTCAAGTAATATTTCGCAACCTATCCAAAGCAACTGATAGTCAATTTGGTTCGATTAAGGATCCATTCGGGGGATGTTGCAATATCCGATAGGATAATCGACTGGTGGGTAACCTAAATTAAACGTAAATTTGGAATTCTACTTTTTGAAGGTCAGATTTTCTGGGGATCGTGTGGATTAAATCTCAATTATCGTTTGGATCAATGGTGCCCGATTTTCAGGTTTTGCTATTCTCGTTTTCTGGTTTTGCTGTCTACTAATTTTTACATTGCGTTTTCATTCTTTGGAAGAAAATTATAAACAATTTCAGTATAACTTTACCACTCACGTTATGCATTGTGACTACATTATAACATGTTGTGAGAAATTTATCTGAATTTTCTTGCCTATTTAATAAACAAATAATCGTGATTTACATTGAATTAATATTTTAGTAAGCACATTTTTACTCATTTGAAGTAGTTATGCTCTCCTATGAACCCTATCGTTTGGTCAATGAAGTGGCAGAAAAGGACTTGAAACGACTCCAGGGTCCGAGAGTATGACATTGCTCTACCGAAGCAGCCGAGGCAGACGATCAACGATGGAACGGTAAATTCAGGGGTTCAACACGTGTTTTTCGTAAAATATATTAAGTGTACAATGTGAAGTTCGCTACTCTATCAAGACAATGGCCAAAATGTGGAAGCCCAAAAGCTGAATATTTCTGTTAAAACTCAAAATCGATCGAAGAAATGTTCGTTGAATTACCCAAATCGCAAAATGGTTTGGCAGAAACAAATTTTTAGGTACCTAACCCTGCCAACAATAAAAGCCGCCACGAGTTATGAAATAAAATAAATAGACCTATCTGTGCAGTACGTTTGGAAAATCTGTGTTTGTGAATTTTACAACTTCCATTGGGTGCGAGCAGATTTGAAAATTAATTCTCCTTATGTTTCACAAAAATGTATGAATTTAGCAAAATATCCTTCTATGAATGAAAAGGTTTTTAACGACCGTTTATGATGATACATGCATTTAACATTGATTTCAAATATTTGTTTACTACTATATCTCACCTATATTCCCTATATTTCAGAGTACAAGAGGGTATGTTTCATGGTACATGTTCACATCTCGCTATAAATCATTTTTAACGTGTAAAGAACTGTAAAACTGTAAAATATAAACAGTAAGCTGTATATCACCAACATATATAGGATTAAGGAATTTACTACCAAACACAACACCATGGACGAGGATCTCAATGCTTCCTTTCTTTCTTCGGTATATATATATGTTTATGAAAATTCACAGCCTCTTTCCAGTCACCCTGACCGCCTGTTTCGTGTCAGGAATGGAATAAGTGAAGCCCCATCTAGTGGCAAGAATAGGAAGTGTGCCGGCTGCCGAAGCCTGTCGCAGTCCTCTAGGGCAATGATTAATAACTGAAAGATGAAATTATATTGGAGAGTGTTTCAGTAGTAAAAGGTGACAGGGAGAACCGGAGTATCCAGAGAAAAACCTGTCCAACCTCCGCCTTGTCCAGCACAAATCTCACATGGAGTGACCGGGATTTGAACCACGGAACCCAGCGGTGAGAGGACAACACACTGCCGCCTGAGCCACGGAGGTGGTATTTAAAGATGGTTATATCAGTTCGAAATATCTGAATCCACCGGTGAGTAGTCAAAGTTTTTGTTTTCTGACTTTGGGACCCCAGGTTTCATTCCCGACCGTCTCTAAGGATTTTCATCTTAAATGGTTAATTCATATGGCTCAGACACCGGGTATTTGTATTTCCCCAACAAACCTGAAACTCATAAATCGAACGCGACACTATCCTCCACCGCACTAACACGGACTTTTCTGTACATACAGTCACTCGCATAAGTATTCGTCCGCGTTCGTCATGTTAGGACAATAGCCCACAGCACCAATACAATAAAGAAGTTAATTGTAAACAAGTAATAGTATGTTTTATTTGCCATCTGAACAGCTGAGGACATAATTTATAGCACCCTAAGCGCTGGCATTTGGAATACATAAAAAACAATCGCACTGCTTGCAGGAAAGTCACGTTGCAAAAGTATTCATCCACAAAAAGAACTCAAGGAATGTTCAGTCATTGCCTAAGTATCAGAAGCGAGTCGAACGTCCTTTGGAATCAATCACGGCTTGAAGGCGTTTCACCATGGATGTCACCAGTTTTTCTGTCACTTCCGGGCCTATTTTGTGCCATTCTTCCATGAAGGATTGCTTCAGAGCTTCTTTATTGGGAATACGCTGCTTGCTCAATTCACACTTTAATTTCGCCCATAAATGCTCTATGGGGTTTAAGTCTGGGGACTGGGGTGGTGTCTGCAGCACATGAGGTGTATTGTAGAGTAGCCATTCCCAAACAACCCGAGCAGTGTGCTTAGGGTCATTATCTTGCTGGAAGAAGTATCCACTACTAAGACCTAATTTTGCTACGCTGGGTGGTAAGTGTTGCTTTAATATATTCAAATACACCATCTTATCCATCCGTTCAAGTATTATATGGCAGTTGCCTACCCCAGCCACCGACATACACCCCCATACCATTATGGAACCTACTCCATATTTTACGGTTGGTTGCAGATTTTGACTTTGGAGCTCGGCGTTCTTCTTTCTCCATACACGTCGCTTTCCAGAGCAATTAAATAAACAGAATTTGCTCTCGTCCGTAAACAACACGCGTTTCCAAAATTCTGGTGGCTTCATAACGTACTGTTTGGCAAACGCCAGCCTCTTCTTACGGTTCACCTCACTTATCCAGGGCTTCTTCCGACTTGTACGCCCCTGCAAACCAGCCCTGTGTAACACACGTCGTACGGTGTCGGTACTGATGTTTTTCCCAGTGGAGGTTTGTACTTCTGATCGAAGCACAGGTGCAGACACATGGGGATTTTTCTGGACGGTGCGTATAATGCTTCGCTCTTCGCGTGCTGTCAGCTTCCTTGGCCGCCCAGGTCTTGCTCTGTTGAGTACAGTTGCACTGGTCTTATATCGCTGAATGATACTTGCGACTGTAGTTCGCGGTATTCCGGTTTTTTCAGCAATTACTCGTTGTGAATTACCAAGTTGGTGGAGTTGGATAATTCGTTGGCGTTCAACAACAGTTCGTTCCCTTATCTTACCCATTATACTCAAGGCATGCACTAGATGTAAACTCACCGACACTGTCCGTATAACTGATGGACTGAGCTTGGTGATGTGTCTCATTTCCTCAATGCTGGGTTCGTTCTACAAGCCAGTGCACAAGGTGGACGAATACTTTTACGTTGCCATTTCCTAGCCCAACCACACTCATTATCATTTACTAACTAGTATTGACGTGCAAGATGTATATTCTGCCGGTATTATTGTACGTATATATTGCATATGCACTGCGTATTTGTTTCTGAACGTACCCGAAGCCTTGTAATGCTTTTTTGATGTTCAATATATGAACAGGACAGATGGACGAATACTTATGCGAGTGACTGTATAGACGCTGTGCACCCTCAACGGAGAATTCTTCTTGGAAGGAATGTACTTGGCTAGAAGCCACGTGAAACTGTGTTAATGTTATTATTTTCAATTACACTTCATTTGAAGCGAGTCTTAAAATAATTTCAAGTGATTTAATGAAGAGTTTCGTTAAGCTTTCTGATTTTGTTAAATTCCACGTAGACTTTCGAAATTTGATGCCTTTCCTATAAAAACACGTTTGCATTTCATAGAAAATCCATGTATCCGGTTATCATCATCGTATTCTACGTATCGAGTGTACGTCTGTTTTTCAATATGCAACATTCCCCGAAATACTCTCAAGATTTTACAAATTACCTTTACTTAACCGCCTGCATTGTTGCTAACCTCACTTCGCGTGCTACTACGCTGATAACTTTATACCGGTAATGCCTCGCAATACTACTGCTGCCTTCGCTGATTCTCGTCACATTGTACGCTTTGTTTTTTTTCTAGAGCAAAGTAAAGTACAATACAAAATCAACAAAAAACACCAAACAAATCTTGAGAGATATCACGACCATTAAGATATCTCGTGTTTTTTTGTAATTAACACATGTGATCCATCACTTTAATGAGGAACGGAAAGGCGATCCACTTTCGTCGGTGACCGATACACTATACAATTACATCGTTAATTTAGATTATTAAATAGAGAAACAAATAAATGCAAACAGAAACAAAGTATTATTTACACAAGCTGTGTCATCACAAGGTAAGAACATAAAGTTCATTGAATTTCTCCTGCCCTCCAGAAGCACTATACACTTTCAGTGTTTGTCTTGCTGTCTTGAGAACCTGCCTAAAACTTTGTACAGAGCATTTCTCGTTGGTCTGCGCATAATGAAGAAAGCCCATTGCTAGCCATACTAGGGCAAACTTGTTGTTCCTGTTGAGTATGTCCAATGCTAACAAGATACGATATATATCGTTAGGGTTATTGGAAGATGTTAACTGCTGCACCAGATTCAGTGTCCATCGCCAAACGTCCATCATACCATCACATCGAGTTAGTCTGTGGAGTTGTGTGTCAATAGTTGGAATCTCACATTTTTGGCACAAGGGTGACTGGACCAAGTTGTGGCGAAATTTTTTCTCCTCGATTGGTATGGCATCTTGGATGGCTATGTATGCTGAACTTTTCCAGTCTGTTGGGATCTCTTGTGTTTTGAACTGCTTCCAGATATTTTTCCAATTTCTGTTGGGGAATTTTTCCATGATCTGTGGGGTAACAAGTTGACGGTTTAAAAGACGACGGTAGATGATTTGCGTGGGTGGAATGCACTGTTGATTCACATGAGGATAGAAAGATTCAATAGTATGCAGTACTCGTTTAAAGCTTCCAGTTCGAGGTGATGTCCAAAAATGCATATCATTAATATCTTCGAGTCCGTTCTTTGCCAGTAGAATTGACCTCAGAAGCAGAGCCTGGCATTTAGCGGAGACGGCGATGAGGCCTAGGCCCCCTTGATCAACTGGCCTTCTGAGCTGATTTCTTGATAAGCGATATATGTATCCTCTCCATAGATAGTAACTAATTCCAAGTTCTACTCTTTGTGCATGTTTCTCTGAAATGGGGAGGACCTGAGCCGCGTACCATATCTTGGACAGAGCGAATGAGTTAATGTGCCATACTTTCTGTATTAGATTAAGATTTCTGCTGAGATCCTTCGTCATTGTGTTCCGGACAGTATTGATGACTGCAGTCCAATTCTTTTCGACTGTCTCCTGAAATTTGCCTGTAAATTTCAAACCGAGAATTGTTATTTCTTCTTTGACAGGGATTCCAGCAATTGTTATGTGGTTTGGCCAGGTACCGAGAGGTAACAAGACAGATTTCTGATAATTCACTTTCGCGTTGACAGCTCTTTCGTACACAGATATTATTCCAATCAGCTGATCCGCTTGGGCTCGGTTCCGTAATAAAAGTGTTACGTCGTCAGCATACGCTCGGACGGTAAACATCTTGTGCGGATTTGGTACATCCTTTAGGAGGTGATGGACAGCTCGAATGAAGGGTTCTATACTTAAGGCGAAGAGGATCATAGATAGAGGACATCCTTGTCGCACTGAATTTCGTATTGGAATAGGTTTGGAGAAATGACCATTGAGGAGAATTCGGGAATGAGCACGAGTGTATAGAGATCTAATGATACTACATGTTGACTGTGGAATACCAAACTTATCGAGAATCGTAAACAAATAACCATGGTGAACTCGATCAAAAGCCTTTTCAAAGTCAAGATTAAGTATTGCTGCGTCATTGTGGGGGTAGTGTTCACATAATAATATAGCATCTCTAATTGCTTGGAGATTAACAGTGATTTTCTTGTTCGGAATGCCACACGTCTACCCTAGCTGAATGATGGTTTCCAGAAACGGCCGTAACCTGTTGGCCAGAATTTTCATAAATAATGTGTAGTCTGCATTTAGTAAGGTTATAGGACGATAGTCTGATAAAGTTCGGGGCATTGACACTTTTGGAATAAGAATGATTATGCCTTCGCTGAATCCAGTTGATTCTTCGGCGTTGTTTAATAGAATGTTCATCAAATCTACGAGCGTATGTTTAATGACAGGCCAGTATATTTTGTAGAAGGTGAAGCTGAGACCGTCTGGGCCAGGAGCTGATCTGTCACTTGCAGTGCGCAGGGCCTTTAGAACTTCCTCCTCGGTGATCTCACGGGTCAGCTGCTGTTTTCCTTCCTCAGGCAAACGTTGATATTAGGATAGTATTTTGTTTTGGTCGGGTATCGATATCTCACTTTCACTACATGTTCTCTGGAAGAATGTTTCGGCTTCGGTAATACAGTCTCCTGTAGTGGTAAGACTCCTATTGGCATCTGTAATTAACGAGTGAATGTATTTATTTTTCGCTTTATTCTTTTCAGAGGCAAGGTGGTACGACTGTGCTTTCTCTTCGTGTATGACTGACGTTGCACGGGAGCGAATGATTGCTCCTCGGAGAATAGTTTCCTGTATTGAGTTGATTCGGCGTTTAACAGCGGTCAAATGATTGGATACGTCATTTCCGGCTTGCTGACGGGTGACAAGATCGTGAAGAATCACGTAATAAGAATGCAGCGTACGCCGTCTGTTGATGGCCTTGTCTACTCCCTTTCGTTTGAAAAAGCTCTGAACAGCTGGCTTAAACTTGTATAGCCAAGATTTGATCGAAAGTTGTCCACCTCTTCGCACTCGAGTTTCCAGATCATTCCACAGGAGTGAAAATTCATTTTGTATATCGTCGTCAGACAGTAAGGAGCTGTTTATTTTCCACTAACCCCTTCCCATCTGTGCCGCCGGTCTATGCCCCGCAGTCTTCATCACTACTGCATGATGATCGCTGAATGGTGCAAAATTAACAGTTACTGCTCGGATATTATTCTCTGATTCTTTATTTACATAACAGCGGTCGATACGTGAAGCAGCCGTACCTCGGAAGAAAGTATATTCGACTCTGTTACCATGAAGAACTTCCCACACATCACAAAGCCGAAGTTCGTGATATACTCTTCCTAATGCCAGGGAGGGATGGAATTCACCTGTCTGATCTTTTGCATTTAATACACAGTTGAAATCACCTCCGAGAATAATGTTATCATAATTGTGACGCAGAAAATAAGGCAGTTCTTTCTGAATGAAATCTTCCCGTTCTTGGCGTCTGTGTGTTCCTGAGTGTAGATATATATTAATCATCAGCGTATTATCTTCGGTAAGTATGCATGAAATTCTTCCACTCGGGTGACATTCACTGAGTTTGATATTTATCCCTGCTCTATAGACTATGGCAGTTCCTCTTAAATTTTCTCCGGCATTGACTATATAACTGTATTGAGATCCAAGGAAAGCTAAGTTCGTGACATTAACCTCTTGCAAGAAAACTAGGTCTAAATCATAATCTTTAATAAATTCTTTTAGCAAGACCTGCTTGCTCTGACTTCGGAGGCAGTTCACATCCAGCGTACCGTAGCAGCTAACTACTGACGTCACAGCTAAGATTACCAAGAAAAAAACATTAGCAGCTTCCATACTCGTTTGGCGTTACCCAACAGCACGTAAATATTCTTCAGATTAGGTTTGTGAAAGACATTTACTTAACTTTATTACTTTCTTCCTATCATTCCCCTCAACCGATCTTTTTAATCTTGGATCCCTGTGACTAACTGCTTGGTTGGATTTTGAATTGGTGGTTTCCGTTTCCATTAAACTACCTTCGTCACCGCTTACTTTGTTTGTGCACTGTGCGGAATGCGTCTGCACAGACTGTGTGGTGGTGTCATTTTTTAAGCCATTCATGTCACTGGTAGGTGTCGGGAACGGTTCTCTGGCAGGTTCACAAAGTTGTGTCTGGTGCTGTGAGGGTGGTTCTGATAGTACCGGTACATCATTTAACTGGGTATTATTTTGGTAGGTTGATGAGCTGAGCGACTGTTCCACTGGGGAATTTCTATCGCAAACAGGTTCTGTTGTCTCCTCAAGGTGGTTGTGTGCTGGCTGCACTACTTGTGTCTCTTCCTCTTCTGTGGTTATTTCTGCCTGTTGTGCGGACGGTGTGTTTACATGTGAGTCTGGTGTATCAGCTGATCGTGTGTCCACCTCTGGAAAATCTGGGGTGAATTGTGTTGTTGTGAGAGGTATACGTTGCGTCGGTAGCTTCCCCAAGGCTGAAGACAAGGTCGCCCTGGTTGGCTTGTCGGGTGTAGCAGGTGTTTGAACTGGTAAACGGCACGTTGGGCACTCACTACGGTAATGGCCTATCTTACTGCAGCTGGCACAGGTTGGTGGTTGGTTATCATAACTTACTAAAGCCTTATTTCCTGCTATGTCTACGTAGGAAAGGATATGTTTTTTAAGCATGATGCGTACTGCACGTATGCCATTGTGCACCTTATATCGAAAATTGGAACTCCACGTTTCATCACTTACTGAAAGTACAGTCCCGTACTGACGCAAAACGTCTGAAATGTGTCCATGAGATGTTTCGGTGGGGAGGTTAAAAACTCTCACAAGTTTAATCCCTAGGCCGGCCGAATCAACAGTTATTTTACTACGATAGCCACTGCTATGAACAAAATATTGCTCAGCTGCATAGTGCTTGAGAAGATGATGAACTGTCTCTTGCCTCCTGCACTTAATGAAGACTTGTCGGGAAATTCCGTTGAGCTGTAATGTTTCGATGTCGGCTTCATCAAGTTTCAAAGTTTCAAAAATCCACTCGTGGATTTCGTAGGGGGCTGGTCTTGGTATATCTCGTTCTGTGAAAGTGATGACGATTGTATTTTTCCTTTCAACTATCATCGTTCCGTAATGTCTTTAGTTCCCTAAGCGTATAATACGCAAAACACTTAAACCAAACGGGCTTTCCCCACTTCACTGTACGGCTCCACACTTGTACACACTTGCTCGAGATACGTGTTGCTCGTGCTAAGGCTAAAGCGGAACTGCGCTTCGCACTTCTCCAACCTGGGGCTCTCTACATCACTATGTCGTCACCCGTCTTGAATCATCTTACGATAATAATAATAATAATAATAATAATAATAATAATAATAATAATAATAATAATAATAATTTTGGCTTTACATCCCACCTACTTTTACGATTTTTGGAGACGCCGAAGTACTGGAATTTAGGCCCGCAGGAGTTCTTTTACTTGCAAGTAAATCTACCGACACGGGGATGACATATTTGAGCACCTTCAAATATCACCGGACTGAGCCAGGATCGAACCTGCCAAGTTGAGGTCAGTAGTCCAGCGCGTCAAATTTCTGAGCCATTCAACCCGGCATCTTACGATACCTGTGTTCGTGAACTTTCTATACTCGCTCTACATAACAATAGCCCTCCGCTTCTAAAAATCAGTTCGGTTCTGACAGCGGTGTGCTTCTGGAGGGCTGGTTCCTGCTTTCGGTGTATTTATGCACCGACTTAACATCTCCGCTACCCGGACGCTTGTTCAAAACAGCATGGGTGAGCAAGAACTTACAATTTATATTTTCCTGTGAGTATTAAGTTCTCACAGGCCATCGGCCCTTTTGAAAGTACGGGTTGTTGTCTTCATTCATTTTAGCAGCCCTGTTGGTCATCTACGAGTGTTTATTATGCTATCTCTAAATTCATGAACTTTATGAATTTTCCCAAGAAGCATATTGATGACAGGTGGTTAACTAGCTTTAGCATTATTTTGGTTACATAACCGCGTGAGGACATGTGAACCATTTTCAAATCCGCGGGACGGTTGCTTCTTTTCATGCACCTGCCCTCTGTTCCCCTTTTTCCCATTGTCGGGTTCTGTCCTTTTAATGTGGTTTGCCAATTCTTGATGTTGTTATTTGAACTTTGTATCTGAGATGTTTTGTTAAGATTGTTCTTAAAACTGCATTTTACTGTTGTTATCTTGCAGATCGTTCAAGTAATATGTGTGGCTGGTACACTGCACCTTGGTCAGTGATTCGTTTTATTACTGTAATTCCGTGTCGCTCTCTAATTTGGCCCTCTTAATTGGTTTTTAATTCTTGGCATAAATACATGTTATATGTTGAGTTGTTTGAACTACTTTCTATTATCCTTTGTCAATAATGTACTTAAAAAAACCAAACCAAACCCCATGGCACTACAGCCCTTGAAGGGCCTTGGCCTACCAAGCGACCGCTGCTCAGCCCGAAGGCCTGCAGATTACGAGGTGTCGTGTGGTCAACACGACGAATCCTCTCGGCCGTTATTCTTGGCTTTCTAGACCGGGGCCGCTATCTCACCGTCAGATAGCTCCTCAATTCTAATCACGTAGGCTGAGTGGACCTCGAACCAGCCCTCAGGTCCAGGTAAAAATCCCTGACCTGGCCGGGAATCGAACTCGGGGCCTCCGTGTAAGAGGCAGGCACGCTACCCCTACACCACGGAGCCGGCGTCAATAATGTACTTACCTCGGAAAAATACCTCTGGTTGCCCAAATGCTTCCACGATCCTAGTTAATTCCTATTATTGACATTATCATTGCTCTTGGTCGGTAGGTCATTAATTTTTTATTGATGTTCACGAGCGTTATTTTTATTATTTTTATTATTATTATTATTATTATTATTATTATTATTATTATTATTATTATTATTATTATTATTAACTTACCCCAGTCTCTTCAACATTTGATACATAATCTAACGCATAACAAATCTAAGCTCATATGTAACAGCACGTTAATGACTTCATCCTTAATATTTTCACCCGTTTCGTTCATAGAGACACGACTTACGAAGGATAAACCCACATGAATAGCATTCGCAGGTCATTAACAGGCATTCGATAACATTTATTGGACCAGACTATTTGATATTTTGAAGGTGATCGTGATCAAATTGCGAGAAAGAAGTATTATCTACAATCTGTACTAAAATCAGTCTGCAGTGATAAGAATCGAGGGCTATGAAAAAGAAGTAGCAATACAGGAAGCAGTGAGGTAGGGCTGCAGTTTATCCCATTTCCTTTTCAATACTACGTAGAACAGGCGGTATAGAAAATCAAAGAAGAATTTTCGAAAGGAATCGCAGTTCAGAGAGATGATATGGAAGCTCTGAGATTTTCCGACGATATTTTTATTTTATCTGATTCTGCAGAAGATCTGGAGAAATTGCTGAATGGTACGGACTCAGTCTTGGGGAAGAAGTACAAGATTAAGATAAATACATACAAAAGAAAAGCAACTGAGTGCAGTCGAAGTCAGGTGATGCCGGAAATATTAGGAGATGAAATCTTAAAGGAACTACTGTACATCCGTACATGAATATTGGTGCCTAGGTAGTAAAATAAGTAACGATGGCAGAAGTAAGGAAGATAGAGGCGTAATAAGCAGACAAGCACAACGAAGGAAGGCCTTTCTTAACAGAAGATATTTGCTCACTTTAAACATGGTTACAATAATTAGAAAGATGATTTTGAAGACGTTCATCTGGAGCGTGGCAATGTGTTGAACTGAAATACGGACGATAACTATTTCAGAAGGAAATAGAATAGGAAGTTTTGAAATGTGGTGTAATAGGAGGATGCTGAAATTGAGATGGGTAAATTGAATCACGGATGGTGGTATACTGAATCGAAATGGCGAACTTTGATAATGAGAAGAGATTTAATGAAAGGACGCACCTCAAGACAACCAGACTTTGTTCAGTTAGTCTTTGAGGGAAGTCTAGGCGGTAAGTGCGGTATGGCATGTATATGACAAACAGATTAGAGTAGATGTGGGATGTAGTACTTACGTAGAAATGAAAAGGTTAGTTCAGGGCAGGGTAGCATGTAGGGCTCCATCAGACCAGTCTTTGGACTGAAGATCCAAAACAACAACTTATCAGATTTGGTATAGGTGTATATATTTTGAATGAAGTTGTTGTTGATCAACTGAAAGTGGCATGGGGAGGGTTTAGAATTTGGAAGACAGCAGCCATGACCTTAATTTTGATACAGCCCCTGGATTTGCCTTGTGTAAAAATGTGAAACCATAGGCAGCCATCTTCCATTCTGCCGACAGTGGGGGCTGAACCCACCATTTTCCAAACATAAGGCTACTGCTACAAAGCAGATCACTCGCGCGGTTAGAATAAGAATACAATTTATGTGACGTGTTTCTGCTGCAGATGTACTGGAATTTAGTCTGGTAAGAAGGGTCCCTTATCGAGCAGTATCCACGGAATGTATCGGTAGTAACCTTACAATCCAACCTAATGTGCTAGATTAGGATCACGAAACCTAGAGCATAGAAAGTAAGCGCTTAATCAAGTGCGCTATGCCGCTGGTATTAAGAACGTAAAAGTGGAAGGTAAGTTACCATCATCAGTGGTGCACTACTTATCGCATATACGTATTAGTGGACACTAGACTGTTTTAGGTACACGAAATTAACAAGTGTATAGTTTTACCATGAGTAAGTGTTAGCAAAGAAGCTTTTTCTGCAGCTGGCTCACGTTTTGTTACCGGCTCTGTCATCATCATCATCATCATCATCATCATCTGTTTACCCTCCAGGTTCGGTTTTTCCCTCGGACTTAGCGAGGGATCCCACCTCTACCGCCTCAAGGGCAGTGTCCTGGAGCTTCAGACTCTTGGTCGGGGGATACAACTGGGGAGTATGACCAGTACCTCGCCCAGGCGGCCTCACCTGCTATTCTGAACAGGGGCCTTGTGGAGGGATGGGAAGAGTGGAAGGGATAGGCAAGGAAGAGGGAAGCGGCCGTGGCCTTAAGTTAGGTACCATCCCGGCATTCGCCTGGAGGAGAAGTGGAAAACCACGGAAAACCACTTCCAGGATGGCTGAGGTGGGAATCGAACCCACCTCTACTCAGTTGACCTCCCGAGGCTGAGTGGACCCCGTTCCAGCCCTCGTACCACTTTTCAAATTTCGTGGCAGAGCCGGGAATCGAACCCGGGCCTCCGGGGGTGGCAGCTAATCACGCTAACCACTACACCACAGAGGCGGACTACCGGCTCTGTCACGAATTTAAAACATACTTGAACGGAACTAGCTTCACTCATTGTCAGCCTCTAGTTACGCAATGGAGTAGACTTGTTGCTACGTGCTACTATTTGTTTTTAAAGTTGCACTGAAACAGACCGAAGATTTTTGGTGATGGAAGGTCTAGGACTGGGAAGGTAATGGCTGTGGCATTACTTATGGTACAGCTCCAGCATTTGCCTGGTGCGAAAATAGGGAACCACGGAACACCATCTTCTGGCTTGCTGACTGTGGGATTCGAATCCACTATCTCCCGAATGCAAGCTCACAGCTGCAAGACCCTAACCGCATTGCCAACTCGCTCGGTCATTGGAGTAGAGAAGTAGGTTAAGATTACTCTTTTCTTCGTCCCAGTAGTGTTCCTTGCGTGGTTTCCTACTCGATTCTAGGCAGGATACCTAACATATCGACTACAGCTGCTTAATTCCCCGTCTTAGCCCTCAACTGCACACATCAAAAAGGACCACAGATCTTCAAAGGTTAACATGTACGTCGTACACGCTAAATGCTTGAGGTCGTCCGTCAAGGTGTCCAAAACCCCATACATGAATATGCAACAGTTTCATAAGACTGCTTATCTTGTTCTAATTAATCATGCGAGGTACAGCTTTATGCGGAATGCAAAGGACTTGGACGTGATTTTTCATTCCACATCGTCATCTATTTTAATCATTTGTAATAGACTTGGTTCTCTTATGCTGTTTTAGTTTGAGGCTATGAGCATAGTGATCATCAGCTTCGTGTTCTTTTATACGAATGATCACTGTCTAGTAACTGCAATGGAGTGAGTAATAACTTAGACGAGGAAGAGGATGGATGTATTCGCAGCCAGGAGTAAAGTGAGCATCACAATATTTACCAAATTATCGAACGTGGAGGGCTTTGAAAAGTTCTTCGATAAGAAGAATAAAATCTTCACGACTTCCCGCTCTGCCTTTAAACACACAGACCTATCTCAATCATTTGTAATAGACTTGGTTCTCTTCTGTTCTCATGAAGCTTCAGGCAGAGGAAGTAACGATGATGGATGAGTTATAGCGACAAGAAATGAAGTGCTGCAAGCAGACATGGTGTTACACCCCTCACAAAATCGAAGAAGCTGACACACAAAGGACGGTTGCCTTTCCTTGTCACCACTTCTTCTTAGTTAAAATACAGGCAAGTACATTACAGCTCCTACCCCTGCCTTCCAGTGAATGAAAAATACCACTTCGCTAATCTACATTTTGATTGGGATAATACGTATTTATGCATGGGACTTAAGACGTAGGAACATTATTCAGCGAGGAATATGTTAAATTCTCTGTTTACTGTACGTGCAGTTCTGTAATGAAGTGTTGACCATATGATAATAATAATAATAATAATAATAATAATAATAATAATAATAATAATAATAATAATAATAATAATAATACATCTTTATTATAGCCTCTTACGCCTTCCAGCGTTCGGTTTGCAAGCTATAATGAAAGCACCTCCGTATGCTGTACGAAGAACGTTACTGGTATCTGCATGTTGTTTACTAATTTATTGACCAATTAGATGTTGTAATTGTGGCTTCTCACCAAGGCTAACTTTATGTGAGATTGTTCTGTGTATCTTTGACATTTTATGATTTAGTATTTTCTTCCTCAGTGATTTTTGCTGTTCCACTTTCGTGCTTCCGTAATATGTAACCTCAGTGTTCGCCCATTCTTTCTTCCAGTAATTTAAAAATAAGAAATTCTGCCACATTTGGAGGTTTGAAGTAAAATTAAATATAACACATTTTAGAGATTGATGACGCATTGTAAACATAAATACAATTGGCAGTAATGATTAGATGCGGAAGTTCTTCACTATTGCCCTCTGAAATATGCGGGAGATTTAAAATATTAAAATCTTATAGGACAAAGCAAATTCAGTCAGTTTAAAGAGAAACAGATTTCAGACTGCGTTCCGCCTTTCTAGAGAAGTTTCAGACTCCGTTCCGTTTCCACTGTATTCCTTCTACTACTACTACTACTACTACTACTACTACTACTACTACTACTACTACTACTACTACTACTACTGATGATGATAATTGTTGTTTAAATGTGCCTAACAGCTAGATCATCGGTCCCTACTACTACTTCTACCACAAGACCTAAATATCCTAAAATATGCATAGTTCTTGTCCAGCTTAACTCTTCTGGCCTGGGCACGTATTCGCTTCCTATAAGACGTCAACCTCTGGTTGACATATATGGGCTCACTCTTATAAAGTTAAAACGAATGTAACGTGGATTTAGAATCCGCTTCACCTTTCGCATCTGTATAAAATTTTCTATCTCAGCCCTCCTTAACTTTACTATAATACCGGCAATTACCCTATTTTACGACTTCTTGAGATGGTAACAAACATCAATCCTGTCTGAAATGACATTGATATCTAGGGCTCACGCAACATTTTTAACGATTTCTACAGGGTCTTCGTTTTGAACCTCCGGCACCCTATGGGCCTCAACATTATTTCTCCTACCGCGCTAGATAGCTGCAGTCGCTTAATTGCGGCCAGTGTCCAGTATTCGGGAGATAGTAGGTTCGAACCCCACTGTCGGCAGCCCTGAAAATGGTTTTCCATGGTTTCCCATTTTCACACCAGGCAAATGCTGGGGCTGTACCTTAATTAAGGCCACGGCCGCTTCCTTCCCACTCCTAGCCCTTTCCTGTCCCATCGTCGCCGTAAGACCTATCTGTGTCGGTGCGACGTAAAACAACTAGCAAAAAAAAAGTATTTCTCCTTCCATATTATTGCACAAAGTAAATAATATAAACCTTCCATTTGAATCAAGGTCATGCACCTGCAGCTTCTTATGTTCAACATGTCGCTTCAGTACTGTATTTTCACTTCCAACAGAATATACCGAGTCCCTGCATTGGTCAAAATTTCGGCCGGATCCTTCAATGAGGATTACATTCCTTCCAACTTATAATGTAAGAAATCGAAAAATTTATTCAATTCTTGAGTTAAATTTGTCAGATTTGATTGAATTTATAGCCAGAGTTTAAAACTGTCCATTGGTTTTGGGCACTCAGTAGGATTATCAGGCACCATTTCGGCCAGACTTCCACGTTTTGCATGGATACATGAATTTGCATTTCCAGAGTTTACTTCTAGACGTCAAATATGTAGAGTCTTCTTCCTTAAGGTTCACACAGACATTGTGATACAAATTGCTACATGCACCACAACGAACTCTGCCATTTATATCCGTCTGCGACTCTGGATTGGAACAGGCTTCACAGATGCTCATTATTCTATGCGACACTAGCGCGCTCCACTTCCTGTTGCGGTTTGTGTTACGATAGATGTTGGCCCACCTTACTGCCAACACTCACGCTCTCGTATGTTCCCGGACTGGTATGGCTGTTTGTTTACGACTCACTCACTAACTGGATTACTAATTAATACTTTCGATTATTAAAGGAAGTTCAGTAGTTATATATTCAAGCTTTGGCCTACAAATTATTAAAGCCGGGCTGAGTGGGTCAGATGTTTGAGGCGCTGGTCTTCTGACCCCAGATTCGCAGGTTCGATCCTGGCTCAGTCCGGTGGTATTTGAAGGTGCTCAAATACGTCAGCCTCGTGTCGGTATGTTTACTGGCACGTAAAAGAATTCCCGCGGGAGTAAATTCCGGCACCTCGGCGTCTCGGAAAACCGTAGAAGTAGTTAGTGGGACGTAAAACAAATTACATTATTATTATTATTATTATTATTATTATTATTATTATTATTATTATTATTATTATTATTATTATTATTATTATTATTATAAACAGTGTACCTGTACATTGATTACAGAATTAGGAACTACCAACGATTTAACTCTTACTTGCACAGAAACATAACATTATCACTAGTAATTGGGAGCCCTCCCCTGCGAACCATGTGACCTTGCCGCGGTGGGGAGGCTTGCGTGTCCCAATGAAGCAGATAGCCGAGCCGCAGGTGCAATCATATCGAATGGATATCTGTTGAGAGACCAGACTAAGGAATGGTTCATCGAAAGGGGGGTAGCAGCCTTTCGCAAGTTGCAAGTGCGGCAGTCTGGATGATTGACTGATATGGCCTTGTAATAATACTCAACATGGCTTAGCTGTGTTGATACTGCTACACGGCTGAAAACAACGGGAAACTACAGCCGTAACTAACTCTCGAGGACATGCAGCTCTCTCTGTATGAATGATGTACTGATGATGGCTTCCTCCCGGATAAAATATTGCTGAGGTAAACTAGTCCCCCATTCGGATCTCCGGGTTGGGAATACACGAGAGGCGGCGATCATTAGGAAGATGAATACTGGCATTCTGCGAGTCGGAGCGTGGAATGTTAGAAGTTTGAATCGTTGTGATAGATTAGAGAATATGAAAAGGGATATGGATAGACTAAAGTTAGATGTAGTTGGTATAAGTGAAGTACGTTGGCAGGAAGAACAGGATTTCTGGTCAGGCGACTACCGAATTATCAACACAAAACAAACAGAGGAAATGCAGGAGTTGGTTTAATAATGAATAAGAAAATAGCTCAGCGGGTAAGCTATTATGACCAGCATAGTGAAAGAATTATTGTCATTAAGATAGACACCAAACCAATTCCCACCACAATAGTGCAGGTCTTTATGCCTACTAGCTCAGCAGATGATGATGAAATTGAAAGAACATATGAAGAGATAGAAGATTTAATACAATATGTAAAAGGTGACGAGAATCTAATTGTGATGGGAGACTGGAATGCAGTGGTAGGCCATGGAAGAGAACGTAATACAGTAGGAGAATTTGGATTGGGACAAAGGAACGAAAGATGAAGTCGGTTGAATTCTGCACTGATCATAATTTAGTCCTTGCCAATACTTGGTTCAAACAGCACAAACGACGGCTTTATACGTGGACGAGACCTGGAGACACCGCAAGGTATCAAATAGACTTCTTTATGATTAGACAGAGATTCAGAAAGCAGGTATTGGATTGCAAAACTTTCCCAGGAGCAGACGTGGACTCTGACCACAACTTATTGGTCATGAAATGCCATCTGAGGCTGAAGAAATTGAAGAAAGGAAAGAATGCAAAAAGATGGGATCTAGACAAGTTGAAAGAAAATATTGTGAGGGATTGTTTTAAAGAACATGTTGCAAAAGGACTAAATGAAAAGGCTGAAGGAAACACAATAGAGGAAGAGTGGATAGTCAGGAAAAATGAAGTCAGCAGGGCTGCTGAAAAAATGTTAGGAAGGAAGAAAAGATCAAGTCAGAATCAGTGGATAACTCACGAGATACTAGACCTGATTGATGAACGACGAAAATACAAGAATGCTAGAAATGAAGAGGGCAGAGAAGAATACAAGCGATTACAGAATGAAGTGGACAGAAATTGCAAGGTAGCTAAGGAAGATTGGCTGAACGAGAAGTGCAAGGATGTCGAAGGTTGTATGGTCCTAGGAAAGGTAAATGTTGCATACAGGAAAATCAAGGAAACCTTTGGAGAAAGGAAATCTAGGTGTATGAATATTAAGACCTCAGATGGAAAGCCACTTCTAGGAAAATAGGACAAAGCAGAAAGGTGGCAGGAACATATCCAACAGTTGTATCAAGGTGAAGATGTAGAAAATTTGGTTCTGGAACAAAAATAGACTGTTGATGCTGATGAACTGGGAGACCCAATATTAAGGTCCGAGTTTGACAGGGCTATGAGCGACCTAAATAGGAACAAGGCACCTGGAATTGACGACATTCCTTATGAATTACTGACTGCCTTAGGAGAAACCAGCTTGGCAAGGTGTGTAAGATGTATGATACAGGAGAAGTCCCATCCGATTTTCGGCAGAATGTTGTTATACCTATTCCCAAGAAAGCCGGTGGTGACAGGTGTGAAAGCTATCGCACCATTAGTTTAGTATCTCATGCCTGCAAAATTCTAACACGTATTATTTACAGAAGAATGGAAAAACAAATTGAAGCTGAGTTGGGAGAAGATCATTTTGGCTTCAGAAGAAATGTAGGAACACGTGAAGCAATCCTTGATTTACGTCTGATATTAGAGGATCAAATCAAGATCGACAAGCCCACATACATGGCATTCGTAGATCTAGGAAAGGCATTCGATAATGTCGATTGGACCAAGCTATTTAATATTCTGAAGACGATTGGGATCAGATACCGAGAACGAAGAATTATCTACAATCTGTATAAAAATCAGTCTGCAGTGATAAGAATCGAGGGCTTTGAAAAAAGAAGCAACAATCCAGAAAGGAGTGAGGCAAGGCTGCAGTTTATCCACCCTCCTATTCAACGATTGCACAGAACAGGCAGTAAAGGAAATCAAAGAGGAATTTGGAAAGGGAATCACAATCCAAGGATAGGAAATCAGAACCTTGAGATTTGCCGATGATATTGTCATTTTATCTGAGACTGCAGAAGATCACGAGAAGCTGCTAAATGGTAAGGATGAAGTCTTGGCTAAGGAGTACAAGATGAAAATAAATAAGTCGAAAACAAAAGTAAGTAATTGTGTGCAGTCGAACGAAGGCAGGTGATGCAGGAAATATTAAATTAGGAGATGAAGTTTTAAAGGAAGTAGATGAATATTGTTACTTGTGTAGTAAAATAACTAACGATGGCAGAAGTAAGGAGGACATAAAATGCAGATTAGCACAAGCAAGGAAGAGCTTTCTTAAGAAAAGAAAGTTGCTGACTTCAAACATGGATATAGGAATTAGAAAGATGTTTTTTGAAGACTTTCGTATGGAGCGTGGCATTGTATTGAAGTGAAACATGGACGATAACTAGCTCAGAAAGAAAGAGAATAGAAGCTTTTGAAATGTGGTGTTACAGAAGAATGCTGAAGGTGAGATGGATAGATCGAATCACAAATGAAGAGATACTGATTCGAATTGGCGAGAGGAGATCGATTTGGCTAAATTTGACGAGAAGAAGAAATAGAATGATAGGACACATCTTAAGACACCCAGGACTTGTTCAGTTGGTTTTTGAAGGAAGTGTAGGTGGTAAGAATGCTAGGGGTAGACCAAGG
Source organism: Anabrus simplex (assembly GCF_040414725.1). NCBI lineage: Eukaryota > Metazoa > Arthropoda > Insecta > Orthoptera > Tettigoniidae > Anabrus > Anabrus simplex. Next base: position 267,490,914 of record NC_090266.1, on the reverse strand, counting down.
TATGCATATGACAAGCAAATTAGAGCAGATGCAGGATGCATTAGTTACGCAGAAATGAAAAGGTTAGCACAGTATAGGGTGGCATGGACAGCTGCATCAAGCCAGTCTATGGACTGATGACTCAAATAACAACAACAATTGGGAGCACACTCACACTGCCTCTTTAGTGTACCTTATGGGGCCGATTACCTTAGATATTATGCCCTTTTAAGCAATAAGCATCATCATCATCAGCATTTAGTGTACCAGTCACATAAAACCAAACCAAACCAAACCCCATGGCCCACCAAGCGACCGCTGCTCAGGCCAAAGGTCTACAGACTACGAGATGCCGTGTGGTCAGCACGACGGACCCTCTCGGCCGTTATTCTTGGCTTTCGAGACCGGGGCCGCTGCCTCACCGTCAGATAGCTCCTCAATTGTCATCACGTAGGCTGAGCGGACCTCGAGCCAGCCCTCAGGTGCAGGTAAAAATCCATGAACTGGCCTGGAATTGAACCAAAGGCCTCCGGGTAAGAGCCAGGCATACAATTCTTAACACGCGAGGCTGGCGTACCAGTCACATACCAAATGAAAAGTATTGGCCTGTGTTATTATCAACATCTACGTCCATGATTATAATGTGTGTATGCCCGATTGTTATCTTAAAAGTATTCCTACTGCAGTGGAGTGAATTTGTTCTGATATACATGCGATATTGGCATGTAGTCACGTGTGGTATTTCCGCATGGGAGATAAATAGTGCATTTTTTGGATTATATTAATTTTGGATTTTGATCACAACGGTGGCGGTGTAAATTTAAGAATACTTGGAAAATAGTAAGTGCGTTCTTTGGTTTCCAGAACGTCAATACATTTTCTTTTGATATCCAGATGACTTCCAGACGGTATTTGTTATCCAAATTCTGGTCTCTGTTTTGATATTATTGTGACAGCTATCAGCTGTCCTGATTGTTTAGGTATGATAGACAGCTATTAGCTGTTCTGATGGCTGTTCATTTTCAACATGAAATGTACATATTTCGTTAGTTGTTCCAGAAAATTCTCTCTGTTTAATATTTAAGGTGTTTTACGTGTAAAGTAAGTTTTTCGATTCAGGCGGTGTTATTTTTCGCGTAATTACTGGATTCATCATTTTTTTAGTGTGTTAAAGCAAATTACCGACCTACTCAAATAGATAGGTGTCGTAGTAGCAAATGATCCTATAGGTGCTAAAACAAGCATGGTTAGGATCCCACCATCACGTTACATGGAAATGGGGTGGAATACTCGTACAACATAACTTCAGATAATCACCAAATGACCAATTATATGTATAACTTTAGCTCTTGCATAATTCATGTTATAGTTTAGTGTACTTGCCTTGTAACAATGATTTTTTTTGTTTTAAACCTGTTTGCCCGAGTTTATGTGTAGCAGCTGTTCTTCACCTTGCCGTATTTCCGTTTCATTAGTTATATGTTTTCCAGTTCTGCTGATTACATTGTTATCTTGAACTGAGTGCGCCTGATTTCTAAGTTAGACTGGAACATTTACTGACATACGGGACATTATTAGTTGCAGATATTCTGAAGTAGTGTCATTTATGTGGCCTGAATGCCCATTTCAAAGTTGTAATCAGCCGGGCTGAGTGGCTCAGACGGTTGAGGCGCTGGCCTTCTGACCCCAGCTTGGCAGGTTCGATCCTGGCTCAGTCCGGTAGTATTTGAAGGTGCTCAAATACCCTACATCAGCCTCGTGTCGGTAGATTTACTGGCACGTAAACGAACTCCTGTGGAACTAAATTCCGGCACCTCGGCGTCTCCGAAAACCGTAAAAGTTTAGTTGGTGGGATGTAAAGCCAATAACATTAATTAATTAATTATCAAAATTGTGATTGCTTCGCTGTATGGCAGCAATACTGAACTTCTTTTTACACGGCACCGACACAGGTAAGTTTTATGGAGACGATGGGATATAAAAAGCCTAGGAGTGGAAAGAAAGTGGCCGTGGCTTTAATTAAGGTGTGAAAATGGGAAACCACGGAAAGCCACCTTCAGGGCTGCCGACAGTGGGGTTCGAACCCACTATCTTCCGGTTTCAAGCTCACAGCTGCGCATCACTAACCACACGGCCAACTCGCCCGGAAATACTGAACTACACTAATCTGTTGATAAATTCGATTTTTGTCATTAAATGTGTTAGTAAAGACATTTAAATGGGGCACAATTAGTTATTACGAGTCCCTGGATATTTGGTTGCCCATGCGAAATATTACTATTTCTATCTGTTTCGGGACAGCAAACCTGAAATCACAAATCAAGTACCTACCTCTCACACATCGAGGCTGATTCTACTCTTGAGACAGAAGTAGTGAAGCCCATTGTAATGTGGGCGGTCTGTCTAATGCAGAGTGGCCATTTCTGTTAGAAACATTAACCTACTACTAAGTGCTATCAAGTGCGTTAGTAATGATGAGTGGCTCAATTACAGACCTGACAGGGAATTCGATCCTCACACTAGTGTAACAATGACTGTATTTGCACTGCTTCCCGCAAGAATAACTGCATACTAGGCAAATTCCTTCATACGCCGTGCATTATTTAAAAACATTTTGGCTACGATATGGGTGTTCACTCACCCGGAAAATTATCGGCATTTTATTTTCCATTATTTTTACTTATCGGAAATTTCGTATGTATGTATCCAGGAATTATGATCACTATATCGTATTAGGCATAAAACTAACGGCAATACGCACATGTATATCTCAATCCATATTCACACCAGAAGAGGGGTGCCGGTCACGTAGCATAGCTGTCTAGGCTCCTGTTGATAGGTACTCAAGACTTCGAGAAGTAAATCGAATCCTGACGCAGTCAATTGGCATTTAGGAGCCTAGAAAGAACCCTTTTTCAAGACTAAATTCCAACATTCTAGCGTCTCTTAAGACAAATAAGTAGTAGTTGAAACGTTGAATCGCACGGCATTACTACATGCAGTTCAATAATTTGCTATTGCTATTTGCTTTACGTCGCACCGACACAAATATGTCTTATGGCGACGATGGGATAGGAAAGGCCTAGGAAGTGGAAGGAAGTGGCCGTGGCCTTAATTAAGGTACAGCCCCGGCATTTACCTGGTGTGAAAATGGGAAACCATGGAGAACCATCTTCAGGGCTGCCGACAGTGGGGCTCGAACCCACTATCTCCCGATTACTGAATACTGGCCGCACTTAAGCGACTGCAGCTATCGAGCTCGGTGCAGTTCAATAAGTTAGGTAAGAAACTCCATCACACATGTCAACACGTGCTCCCTCCTTCATTAGCAATAATAATAATAAGCATAGTAAAGTTAATGGTTTTACATTCCACTGACTACTTTCCCCGATTTCGGAGAAACTGTGGTGCCATCTTTTTGTTCCACAGGTATTTTCTTAAGTGCCTGTGTATCTACTGCCAGAAGGCTATCGTATTTGATCACCTTCAAATACCACTGGACTGAGCCGTGATCGAACGCGCCAACCTGGGCTAAGAAGGCCAGCGGTCTAGTATGTGAGCTATTTTATTTAAAGTTCCTGGGGGGTAGGGATAGAATACGCCCATAGTATTCGCCGTCTGTCGTAACTGGTGACAAAAGGATAGTAATCCCAAGAGTCTCTCAACTTAAAGAGCCTGGACTGCTGACCATGATGCCCTAGGCTGAGTCTGGTAGAAATATTCCTCCCACTTACTACCTCCATTTCGTCTTCTCTATTGGACTTACTCGGTCACCTCTTGTTCTCTTCCAACCCTGGTGGTATTACGTTTCTGAGATCTAGGAAGCCTTTCGTTTTCCTACCCTTCATGGTTCTTCTTTTCGTCCTGTACATACCTTAGTTCTGGGAGAATAAGGTCTTTTCCATTCCTCGTCCCTTCCTTCCTTCCTTCCTCACGTTGCAATTGTTCTTAAAATGCTATTCGTCACCAACACCCTATTTGCTTCCATTTGCAGTCAAACCAAAGCAGGTTTCCCTTCATGCCCCATAGACTATCCGAATGTCGTATTGGTCGTACTGTTACAATATCAGCAGGAACATGGCGGCTCTAAAGGAAAGATGGTCAAATATTGAGGGGAAAATATAAAAAAGGGAAGTTTAACTATCTCCATAGAGGCCCTTAGATGAGCGGAAGATAAATGCGTCCAGTAACGGTAATCTTGCCACACCGAGCTCGATAGCTGCAGTCGCTTAAGTGCGGCCAGTATCCAGTATTCGGGAGATAGTAGGTTCGCATCCCACTGTCGGCAGCCCTGAAAATGGTTTTCCGTGGTTTCCCATTTTCACACCAGGCAAATGCTGGTGCTGTACCTTAATTAAGGCCACGGCCGCTTCCGTCCCACTCCTAGCCCTTTCCTGTCCCATCGTCGCCATAAGACCTATCTGTGTCGGTGTGACGTAAAGCAACTGGCAAAATAATCTTGCCACTAAATGGGATAGAGTGGCTAGTCCGACGCCCAGCCACCTTTGTCCGCAGGAATGAGCCTGACTCTCATTTTTGGTGTAGGCTAAGTGAAACTCAGAATCATATTCCTCTCCAGAAGAGAGAATCTCGTTCCTAAACTTTTCGACCCACGTCCTGTCGGGTGAACCAAACACGTCTTCATTGCCTCATGTAGACAGCGTCTACTGAGATGAGTTGTGCGATTTAATTTGTACGTCTAAAAGTTACATTAGCACGTAAAACTGTCGTAGAGAATGACCTGAGTTGTGAACAGTTGTCACATTGTTACCACATAGCATCAGACCACACACAGCCAGCCACTCACGTGAGTTGCTGCGGCACGACAACAAGATACACTGGACCTGCCTAATTTGACAAAGCCTCGAATGATATTCATTTCCTTAAATCTCTGAAGAAAATGTACGGCAAAATTTGCTGAATTATTATCGTGCTGGCCTTTGGTCCAAGGGGTCCCGGTCCAATTCCTGGTGGGATAGGGGTTTTAACTTTCATTGGCTAATTTCTCTGGCTTGGGAGCTGGGTGTTCATGCTTCCAACATATTTAGAATTTATCTTGGGAAGGGACCCGTCCTCACAAACGCGCAGCTTGCCTACAGGGCGTCAACTCGTAAGACCTGCACCACGTCTCTCCGGAGGCCATACGCCAATATTATTATTATTATTATTATTATTATTATTATTATTATTATTATTATACATCTACATTGTGGACTGCTATGCCTTTCAGCGTTCAGTATGTGTATTTACTACACGCCGCCATAATCCTTTATTCGTAACTAGCCCTGTGGCTTCGTTTAGTTCTGCTCCTCTTATTTTAAATCATTAGAAACTGAGGCTAATCATCGTCGTCTTGGTTTCCCTCTACTTCTCTTACCCTACATGACCGAGTCTATTATTCTCCTAGGTAACCTATCCTCCTTCATTCACCTCACATGATCCCATTACCGGAGCCGGTTTACGAGTGCAACTTCATTCAATTGAGAGCGCACTGCATTAGCTTTCGTGCACCTTGATTCAATCTCGCTTACTATACTACCATCACCACCACCACTCTCTATATCCCCAAGAGCTCAGTTGTTCACGTCATCACCAAAAAGATTTCCTTTTACGTTTGGATTTTTTTTTCTACAATTGCCCTTACGTCGCACCAACTCAGGTAGGTGTTATGGCGACGATGAGATAGGAATGAGCTAGGAGTAGAAAGGAAGCGGCCGTGGCCTTAATTAAAGATCAGCCCCAGCATTTGCCTTATGTGAAAATGGGAAACCAAGGAAAACCACCCTGCCGACAGTGTGGTTCGAACCCACTATTTCCAGAAAGCAAGATCACTGCAGCGTGCTCGTAACCACACGGTTAACTTGCTCAGTTTCACATGATTTACCCTAATCGTCATTCATTTCCTTTTTCCCTCCAAGTTTCTTCATTTATGTCCAGAAAGGTTTCCCTTCTGCTTGACCTGTCCTTTCCAGGTTATTACAGAAATCTTCCAACGACTTCTTCTTGGATTCAACAATAATAATTTTCATTCTAAATCTTTCCCTCTCTGCATCAGTCCTTGTTTAGACTCATTAGTTATATGGGAATGAAAATATTAGCAGAAGATAGGGTGACATGGAAGAGTGCATCAAAACTTTTTTTATGAAATAACGCAACCAACAGAAAAATAATCCTATATAGAGCGTAAAAATTAGTTTCCAATAACTTGGATAAATGCAAATTTAAATGTACTACATCCTGTCATAAAACTCAGATGAAAATGTTTTCGGCATTCTGGTTCCTAGCTCCGTAATTCTCATTTAGTGATATAAATCAATTCTAGCACCCTTGTTTGGTACCAACGCAATGAATGCCCGAGGCCTTAGTCACGTACTAGAAATATGACGTGTTTTCAAAATACTTTACTACCTTCCAGATCGTTATATGGGCCAGCGACAAAATGAATTGTCCTACTTCAATTTCTTTTTTCTTCTTCACAGACTTCATGAAAACATCAAGCAATATAACAAAGGACGGACTAGAGACAGGCTGGCGGATCCACGAAAATTGAAGGTATGTGAACAAACGGCCGGGTTCTCACGTGTAAATCCAATCTTACGCGGAGAACAGTCGGCTTCCTTTAAGAAAGGTGGTATTGGCAGGAAGCACTTAGCTTCCATCGTCAAGTATTCTTCAAACATCTTGTCACACGAAAGAGACAGGCACTTCAGAAACAAGAGAAATTCTTTTGTTCATCCTGAGACAGTCCAATAATGGAAGTTGAATATTTTGTACGTGTTTGTAAGCATAATGCGTAAACAAATTTATATTAAGTATTCTAGCTAAATAAGGGTAATTGAGATAAGAAACAGGTGTTTAAGAAGCAAATATGCTATACGGAAGGCTGTTAATGCTAATTAAGGGTAATCATATCATTGTTGCTTAATTTAATGACCTTCAAATATTATGAAAACATACATAATGTAGCTTAGATATCCGTACTAGTGTTTAGAGTTTGTCATTAATTAAGACTAGGATTGAGAAGAAAGTGAGCATGACTTGTGCGTTAGGTTTTTCCTTCCTAGTGGCTTTACGTCGCACCGACACAGTTAGGTCTCATAGCGACGATGGAATAGGAAAGGGCTAGGAGTTGGAAGGAAGCGGCCGTGGCCTTAATTAAGGTACAGCCCCAGCATTTGCCTGGTGTGAAAATGGGGAACCACGGAAAACCATCTTCAGGGCTGCCGACAGTGGGATTCGAACCCACTATCTCCCGGATGCAAGCTCACAGCAGCACGGCCAACTCGCCCGGTTTGTCCGATATTCGCTTGATGTGCAAGTGGAGTGGATGTGGAAGACAGATAGTGTGGTCATAAACCGAGTCATTGGATTTACTAAAAGTTAAAGAACCTCATTTTATAGCTGTAGGGCCTATAGATGTTAAAATCACAGTAAAATGTGCTCCTCCACTCGCTTCACATGATGATGGTGAAATGTAATGCAGTGATAATCTATATCATTCGGAGTTCCATTATGTTATGTTTCCAACCTGTGTGTACAGACGATGCCTCCACGTGTAGCATTGCGGCGTTCTAATCACGATCAGATCCAGATACTGGACAATGCACCTATCGACATTATCCTCCCATTTCCCTCATAAGCGGAATTGAGCGTAAGTCTTTGCCACATGTTCGCTCATGAAGCTCGTATCTTAATGCGGTCAAACCGTTCACCACATTCAGTATATAATATAACGAATGTGAAATCGTTAATAAATTACTGTGCAGTTTTGGGCATCGGACTATTTAACATGCCTCGTATACTCCTTTCATCTCTGTCAGAGTTCTACAGGAAATTAATACGCTGGGAGATGATATTCATTTGAACTAGACACTGCTCATTATTTACGGGTTTAATAAAATTATATGTCTGTCATTTGTTATGCCCTCGGTAATCAGATAGGAGGTCATTTGGAAGTGTGATATTGAATTTCCGTGACACTTCACTCTATAAATCTGTCTGCTGTACTGACGACTGTGGCTATCATTGTAGAAAAAAAGAATCAGGCGGATTATTTACAACGAGGAAACACAATTTTACTTCGATAAGGATATTTTCATAGGATTTTTTTTTTTTTGCTAGTTGCTTTACGTCGCACCGACACAGGTAGGTCTTATGGCGACGATGGGACAGGAAAAGGCTAGGCGTGGGAAGGAAGCGGCCGTGGCCTTAATTAAGGTACAGCCCCAGCATTTGCCTGGTGTGAAAATGGGAAACCACGGAAAACCATTTTCAGGGCTGCCGACAGTGGGGTTCGAACCTACTATCTCCCGAATACTGGATACTAGCCACACTTAAGCGACTGCAGCTATCGAGCTCGGTTTCATAGGAATTAACAAAAGAGATACTTGTTCATGAATTACGGTCAGGAACGTCGAAGTGTCCCTAATGTGTTTCTTCAAAGCTTGACGACTACGTCCTGACAGTGATGTATAACCCTGGATTCAAAAATCATTCAAGATAAATTTCGTGTCATTTATTTCGTCTATTGCATACAAATGTAAGTAGCTTTATTCTGTGCCCGAGTGAAAAATAATTACAAATTGCGTGGGTTAACAACAGAAATAGTTCATTAGTTAAATAGCTAACTTATGCTTTAATTCGAAAGGATGGGCTGTGTGGCCCACAGTGGCGTATACTGAGGGCTACCAAGGCAGTCGGTGAAGCCCAAACATCAAATGAGACAATGGAAATCTTTAAGAACATTATAATGTAAGCATCTGACACATTGTTCCATTTAGAAAATTTGAAAGCAATGAGAAAAAACGTCGCTCGTGTCCTGGCGATACGTCCCTCTCCCATCGATTCTCCTAGCGCGGCTTGCTGCTGTATATCAGATCGGTGAGGGGACCGAGGGGATAGGTATGCAAAGCTTCGGTCCATCAGATCGCCACTGCTAACCAGGGAGAGAGAGCATACATGCGTTCCTTATCACACATACTTCCTCACGTCATACTTCTGACTTAATTTTATAGATAACAGAGTGTTGGAATTTCACTCCCGTCTACTTCTACCTCCATGTCTGCTGTTATAGGCGTAAAATAATTTTCTTTTTATACGTAAATCTGCTAAAATTAAATGTAATCTCTCAGGTTTAGTATTCTCTTTTGTTGTTTGGAATCGAACCCGTCATCATGGGTCGGACACCACCACTGATCTACCGATAAAGCTAATAAACCAGCAAACGACGTGTACAGCCACTTGTAACGCTGCAAAATTCCACATGTTCATTTGATAATAATAATGATAATAATAAGAAGAAGAAGAGGAAGAATAAGAATGTGTTACATAGCCTCTAGAAAGGCTTAGTGGTGATCCAATGAAGATATCACAAACACCCAGTTCCGAAGCGAGGGGAATTAAGAGTACGAGGAGGTGATTCCGAGAATTGAACCGGGACCATCGGACCAAAGGCAAACATTCTACCCAGTTAGCCATAAAGCCGGTCTTTAATTTGTTAAACCCGAAGCTACCATTTCCACTGATCAGGTGTTGAGTTTTGGCAGTGGCAGAGGCCATGGCAGTAACAACACAGCAGGCTACTCCGGTGGCTCAATACACTTAAAGGCTTGGTTTCTCAGAACCGACGCATGCGAGGTGCGAGGTGCGAGGCCCGCCTCGCACAAATCCAGACTACACGAGCTTATGCAAGTGGTTTCTCAAGCTGCGCGGTGCGCAGTGTGCGCAACCTCGCAGTGAGACCTCGCAGCGTCACCGCGCACTGATTCGTCCGGCCAGATTTGTGCGAGGCGACAGCAGTGCGAGGCGACATTGTTTCTGTTCTTGTTTTTACTGTTTTAAGCAACACAATGAGCTTTACGGACGAAGTGGACGAGGAACTGATTGAAGAAGTTCGAATGCACCCAGTGTTGTATAACTTACAACACAAGAGCTACAAAAACAACGTTGTGAAAGACAACTTATGGAAAATGATACCACTGAAGTTGGATAGAACAGCTAATAAATGTTGCTAGTTTTATCTATTATACGATGGTCGTGAGAAGAAAGAGTTCGTAAAAGTAGAAACTCCAAAAACGGAGGTACCAGACGATTAATGTTAATTTACTGTCATTTGGAACCTCCGTTTTTGGGATTCTTTGTTTTTTCATTGATGTGGTAGCTGCCTCTGTGGATCGGTGGTAGGGTGTCTTTTATTATTATTATTATTATTATTATTATTATTATTATTATTATTATTATTATTGTTGTTATTATTATTATTATTATTGATGTTACTTATAACAAATATAATGAGTTCAGCTGCAAAGGATTAAATAATTAACAGATTTAGAAATAATATATCAACCAATAAATCCATTACTTTAATATCAAGTATGCCAATATATATAATTTTACAAAATTTGAGTTCAGTATTGTTCATTTAATAAAATCACGTGTATTATTTTAATAACGGTGTTCATTCCGTTATTATGCTAATTGGGTCACAGAAAAAGTAAACTATAGGTAAACAAATACATGTTTGTCCGTTAGAAAAAAACTTTCACTCCACCCTGTTAGCATATTCTCTTTGTCATACCGATTCTTTCTCACTGATACAAAAATATTTCTTGAAGCTGTCTCTTATCATGAAAGGATCATGTGTAGAATTACCTCCGTTGTCAGCTGCCAGAGGAATCATGTTTTCTTCTGTTAATTCCAAATTGCCAATAAAGTGTTCATTGGGCAAGGAATTCGCTCATTCCGGAGAAGGTTGTGGACAATACAGGCTGATACAAGATCATCAACAGTTTTCATTGATACTGCTATAGGGGTGAAGAAAACTCTCCAGTACTGACACATAATCCGCTTCCTCTTCCAACAGTAGCGCACAGGCTGCGAGATCCAATGAACAAGACATGTGCTCGGCAACGGATCCGCTTCGCAGCCTGGGAAACCACGAGCCGCGCAGCGTCATTGGGACGAAAGTACGCAACGTCGGCCTCGCACCTCGCACCTCGCATGCGTCAGTTCTGAGAAACCAAGCCTTTAGGCTTGACGTTCACGAAACCAACTATCGAAAAGGAGTAACCTAAGACTAGCGGTAGCCCACGTCTTGATCGCAGCATACGCCACTGGTGACTCAGGCTTTATAACCGCTGGTCTTCGAAGCCCCAGTTCGCCGGTTCGATCCCGGCTCATTCGTGTGGTATTTGAACGTACTCAAATGCGCCAGCCTCGCGTCGGTAGATTTACCTGCGTATGCAGAACTTCGGCGTCTACGAAAGCCATTAACTTAGTCACTGTGACGTAAAACCATTTAATTATTAGCTCGGCAGCTCTTTGTATGCTCTGGCCTTCGTCAAATATTTTCGCGATGCTTCTGTTTTTAGAGTCAGGCTCCTCTAATTTCCAACTGCCAGAGTCCTTACGTCTTGCCTCACAAATTATTCCCACCTATGCTTCGGTCTTCCAAATTCTCTAATATCTTCGGACATGGTACTGAAGATCTCTCGACTAATCTATTGTCGTTCGTACGCAGTAATTGCCTGAACTATTTCAGCGTTCTGTTTACTATGGTTGTAACGATATCTAGTTCATTAAACAATGTTGTCAAAATGTATGAAAGACACCCAATTATATTTGAAAGGAAAATATTGAGGTATATTTGCCGGTCAGTTGAATAACATCGCGTACGGAGAAGAAAGTTCTGCTTTGAACTTCATGAATTGTTTTATGAACTACATATCGTTAAAACTACAGTAACCAGAATGCTGAAATTGTTCGGGCACTTACTGCATATGAACTACATCACATTGATCAAGAAGATCTTCTGTTATAATACAATTGCCAAATTTCAGATGAAGAATGTGCTTTAATATGAAGATAGTATTCACATTTATTTCTTCCCGCAAAGCTCCCAGTTTAGTCAAGAGCACGGAATCTTGGCGATGCAACTAGTTTCCAATAGTGATTTCTCTTATCTAGTGTTAGTAGAATCTCCTTAACATTTCGTCGGTGCCGGGACAAAACTTATGTGAAATATTCTAGCTTAGAACTTTGGCCGGTAAGGTTCTGTCATCTAAGTTGCAATATTGTGTGAATATAGTCAAGGCATTCTCGCTCTTCATGATGTATGTGCTGCGGGTCAGTATATCTCCAAAAATATTATCACATAGGAGGTTTTGTCCCGGCAGCGACGATTTGTTGACCACACGAACCGTTTGATGAGACGGTCTCTTAACGTCGACAAGAGGCCATTTGTAACAAACAATTATAATTTCAATTTTACTCAGTTCAGTGAAAATGCATAAAAACTATAAAATAATGCGTATACCGTATTTAAATTTATAGCCCAACATTTAAGCGGTTTTATCCTAATGGTAATCTGACTTAGTGTTTGGTATTACATGGAAGGGATTGAAATATTCGCTTTCATCTCATTTTCCTAACGAACAACTTAGCATATAATAAAATGAATATATATATGTTAAATTCCAAATATTGGTTAAAGTTTCCAGCCAATCAAGTTGTAAGAGCTTGATCGTTTAACTATGTTGATCTCGTTAGACTCTTAGAATCAAAGATAAGGCTACGTTTTCAATCGACACAAGGAATTGCTAGAAGCAGAAAAGGGACTGAACCTGGTTGGAGCAGAGGTGTTGTAACACTCTATTTCCGATATAAACCGCTATTTCTATATTGGTATAATTCCGTGCACTGGACTGTACATATCTATGGGATATTATTGGTAATATACGTTTCGAGATGTCATTTATTCTAGAATTTTTAAACAAGAATTTCCTCTTCTTGTTGTGTAACATTATACTGCATAATAGGCACTAAATCACCACGTGAGATTGGTCAGCCTGTTACCCCAAATTATCTCACTTACTGCATGATTTAACTTACGAGAAGTGTTCATGCAACGTATAAGGTCAGAGAGAAATATAATTTATAGGTAGGCTTGTAACAATTGAAGTATAGTATTTATATAAAAGGAACATATTTTGAAATGAGCAAAATCATGTTTCGAAGAATGAATGCCATACGGACTGAACGTATAATATGCAAAATACAGTGGCATTATTTTCAACCATATCAAAAGAGATGAGCGGACATCTAAAGCACACAGAGAAAAGTGTGTACCTATCCCGAATTCAAATTCCGTGCCTATGTGCTTGTTATTATAAATAGCAACTTTCGGTGTGCTATATATCTAGTAAAATGTGGTAGCGACAACGTCAAATTTCACTGCCTTTTTGATGTGATTTCCAGGAAATGGTGTGAAGGTATTCACCCGAAACGTATGGAATATAATCTTCAGAAAACTATAGTATCGTAAGCCGTAGTGTTAAGCACTGGAAATACTTAAGTTGTGTATGAAATTGTATATAATGATGTTGGATTTAGAATATTAAACTAGTATTATTTCTTGTCGTATTTTCTTTCCATGAAATTGCTTCTTGTAATTTTGTTGCTGTTGTTGTTGTTGAGTAATTATGTTTTAATTTTACTTCATTATCACACTACTATAAGTGACCATTACCACCTGGATATTTCCCAAGTGCGGTGCATTTGTTAATAATAATAATAATAATAATAATAATAATAATAATAATAATAATAATAATAATAATAATAATAATAATAACATGGAGTTCGGCGTAGGGTTGTGGCGGCCCCATCGCCCAGTGGGAAACCACTGCAATCAGCCACCAGAGTATTGGCGGGAAAACCATAACCTTTTGGGTTAGGAGGAAATGCCTACCCACAGCCACGAACATCTCGAGGCACCTCTCGATCTCAATAATCGAGTTGTATTTTCGTGATCTTTCCCAAAAGATCACCACTAGTTTTATTTTCAACTTGTAACCCTAGCATGAAGGAACACACGCTACCAATGCAACTACCCCAGGCCCCGGACGCTGGTCCAGTTTCTACCGGTCGTCGGATTCGGGGGGATCGGGAACATCATGCTCCAGAGAAGGATCGGAGCTTCTCAAAATCTCTTCGCCCAAAAAAAGGAACTTCCTTGATACTATAAACATCAACACCCTGCTGAAAACGGGAAAGCTTAAACAACTGACTGACGCCCTGGACAAATTTAATATTCAAATCCTAGCGATCCAAGAAACCAGATTCCAAGATGAGAACCATTTTGACTCTGAAAACTTCAGGATATTTAAGGGTAAACCAGCCATAAATTTTAAAGGGAATTTACCAATACTTGGCACGGCCTTTGCAGTAAGGAAAACCATCTTAGATTCAGTCATCGACTTTACATTACCATGTGAAAGAATCTCAGTGCTTACAGTGAAATCAAGCAACAAAGCATATGCCTTGATAAATGCCAATGCCCCCACCAACATAGACAATAACAAAAATCCTCAGAAAGTAAAAAACTTTTGGGAACTGCTTGAAGAAACTACTAGCAAGATCCCTAAACATCGCGTTAAAATCTTGTTAGGGGATTTCAATGCACAGGTTGGCAGAGAGAAGAAATACAGATCAATCCTAGAACTTCATCCTGCACATCGGCGGACTAATAAGAATGGAGAACGTCTAACAAGCTTTTGTACATCATTCATGATGAGACTCATGTCCACGCACTGTATGGGACATTTACATAAAAAGAAAACTTGGAGATCACCTAATCCATTACTAGGGGAATTCCAGATTGGTCATGTTGCTATTTCCGTAAAGAATATGCTTGAGATTCAGAATGTTAAAGTACGGAAGGGAGTTGTCTATTCGGATCACTACCTTACGCAAATCAAGGTTAGGTTCCAACCAAACAGATCCAGACCTAAAGGCAGCCGATTTCTAAGAGTGGATCCGGACTGCCTGAGGAAGAACGCTGACGTTTTCGTACGTGACATACACGATCAAGATCCTAAGGTATGGTCAGACATTCGCAACACATTACAGTCAACAGCAATGAAATTCGGACAGCCACCCAGGAAACGTAAACACAGATGGTGGAACACAACCTGTGATGAAGCTATCAGTGACAGAATCAAAGCATGGAATCAACGGAACGTACATACTGGAATAACAGACTCGCAGAGATAGAACAGAATTTCCAGAAAAACACCACTCGGAGTTTCTACAAGACATTTCGTGAGGACTTATCAGGGTACAAACCATCAACATTAATTTTAGTCGACCTAACGGATCACTAGAGACAAACAGTAAAGAGAACAGCAAGATACTGGCTATTTCCAAAATCTACTGAACTGCGATCCACCAATTGAAAGACTACAGTTTGAAAAACCTCCACCAAACCCAGACTTACAGCCCCCAACAACTCAAGAAATAAAAGAGATAATCCGATCGCTCAAAAATAATAAACCCCTGGGAACGATGGCATAACTGCAGAGATGTTGCAAATAGGAGGAGATGACCTCATCAGAAGAATTCATACCCTCTTAACAGAAATATGGGAGACCATGATGATTCTAAAGGACTGGAAGAATGTCATTATCCATCCATTACATAAGAAAGGCGATCGAGCGATCCCCAACAACTACAAAGGCATATCCCTTTTACCAGTTATATACAAGGTTCTATCTAAAGCGCTATTAAACAGAGAAGAACAACAAACATATCCTTTGATTGATGAATACCAAGCAGGCTTCAGAATAGGTAGATCGTGTTCTGAGCAAATTTGGAGTCTGAAGACGATATTAAGGATACGCCGCAGTACCACCACATTTGTCACGTTTGTGGACATTAAGAAGGCGTATGACTCTATCGGCAGACAAACTGTTGTGAACATCCTAGGAGATCTCCGTGTGGACAAGAAGACCACAGAATTAATCTGCCAGACTCTCACAGACACAACATCTCAAGTGAAGTTTCTAGGTGAACTATCAGATCCTTTTGAAGTGCATAGAGGAGTTCGGCAAGGAGATGGCCTCTCCCCAATCCTTTTTAACTTAGTGTTACACAAAGTCATCAGGGAAAGGGGAAAAGAAATCGAAGGTATAAACATTGCTACTCGGGGACAAAGAATTAACGTGAAGTGCCTAGCTTTTGCTGATGATCTAGCTACCTTTATCAAGACTAGTGAAGAAACCAGGTATGCCATAGAGAAGTTACATGAGATAGCATCAAAGACAGGCCTCGAAATATCATATGAAAAGACTCATATCATGGCTAATGGAGACCAGAATATCCAAAGATCCCCACTACAGACAAATTATGGAATAATAAAACTGGTCCCTTCCTTCAAATATCTAGGCGAAATCATTGTACCATCTGGATTGGACAGGAAAGCTAATTTAGAACGAGCCGCCAAACTACTGAAAGAATACCGAATAACATGGAACCACTACAATAAAAGAGTGATGTCACGAAATGCAAAACTTCGGCATTACAAGACTGTTGTTCTTCCGGAAGCCTTATATGCCTCAGAAACCACATCTCTAGGAGGCCACTCTAAAATTGATGAAATTGAAAAACAAGAACGAAAAATTCTGAGGAAAATATATGGTCCCTTTCATGTAAATGGTATATGGATCGAAAGGAAAACTGTAGATTTGTACAAAGCAATCGACAAGTTCACCGATACCGTACGCAGGAGACGATTGAAATTTTATGGCCACGTCTGTAGAATGGACGACACTAGATATGCAAAAAAAACTGCTTGGTATAATTAATTCAAAAAGGTCAAAATAAGCTGGTTTGAGGAACTTAAGTAGGACTTAAAAGAAATGAACATCACAGAAGGTATCATCAGGGATCGCAAGGCTTTTGGGAATCTGGTTGCAAAGACACGTTCACGGAAAAGGCTAAAAGAACCACAGGGAAGCAATGGACGGAAGAACGCAAGAAACAGCATAGCGAGTTCATGAAGAGATTTTGGGAGGAGAAGAAGAAAGGAAAACCATCATCAAGCTAATAAGTTCCAACGCGCTCTGTAAACGGGCATAACGAAGAAGGAAGAAGAATAACAGGGAGTTACGATAAAATAAAGTATTACGACTTACAAATCAAATTAAACCAGGGGACTTTTCGGCTCCCGGTACGCTTTTCACCTTGCAGAATATTGCGGCACGTTCGGAAGTAATTAGAAGCAATTCTGTTTGCTTTAGAAGTATTCCAAACATTACGGACAGTCCCGGTGAATCACTCACCAAAGAAAGATTTGAGAAACATGTCGGTCACTCCGAAACTTAGTGGGACACGTATAAACCAATCGACACTCATCTGTAGTTCAGATTTTATGCAAACCTAGAGAACGTGATGTATTTGTACAGTGCAGAAAATACGGAGAAATTTTCAGTAAAAGACTAACGATTAAGCAACACTGAAAACCATCCCCAAGAAAATAGAACAAATGAGATATCAGGAGAAAGAATGGATAACTCAACATTTCCTCGTAATCGATTTAGCGGTGATATACTGAGCATCCGGCCGATACCAAGCTACTTACCTGGAGCTGCTCTTCACCTTCTTTGTTAGTGGTTTAACACTGTACCAACTCAGATAGGATTCTTGGTGACTATCGGGGAGGAAAGAGAAGCAAGTAACGGTAGTTTTAATTAAGGTACTGCCTGGAATATAAATGGTAAACCATGGAGAAACATCTTCAGTGCTACTGGCAACCATCGGCGGCATGCAAGCTCACTGTTACACGGCCTGATCCGTACAGCCAACTCGCTCGGTGCTGTGCGCAGGTATCAGTATTCTTATTTAATTTTCGGATTTTTATTCTGTGAATCTGCATGTCATGTGCTTCCTCAGTGTGTTGTATGCGGTGAAAAATAAAGTAAGGAATGTATGGTTTTAAGCAAATTAAATGTTTGAGCACACCTGTTGGAATCAGGCATCCATATTGTAATAGTGTATTATATCGTACGTAAATTTACCGCGATTAAAATTAAGGAACATTGAATATCAAATCAAACCAAATCAAAATAATTTATTTGCAAATGGGGTCTCTACCTCGGTGGCAAATGATACACAAATATGCATTGTTCTCAACAACTACATTTTAAGTTAAAAAGAAATGAATTTTTTTCTAAAATACACTATTATACAATTTATATTAACATTTTTTCTATTAAGCACACATCCTTAATAAACTTATAAATTTATACATAATAAATTAATAAAATGTAAAATATAATAAATTAATAAAGTAATACAATTTTATATATAATAAATTTATATTATTAAAAAAATTCTACTCATAATATCTCATATACTTACACACATAATCGATCTTTAGCTTATCATTTATATTTTGCTGTTGTCATGGGAATGCTGTTCGTGCGATAGCAGTCAATTAGGCCTAACATAATAATTAGGTCTTAGACATGATAATTATCAAACAAAATTTGTTAACTTTGAATTAAGCGCAAATCGTTATTCATACAGTCACACATAACAGACTAGAAATATTCTTCACTACTGGAAATGACATATAATTCCTCTACATTATCTGTGCTTAATTGCACACAGTTAACAACGTTGTGGCAGTAATGGTATTATCTGGCATTTTCAAATGTAACTTTGCCGGAAACAAAAACAAATCAATCAGCATTTCCGCATCTCTCTATCTGCTGTCACCACAGCGTAATTGGTGATTAAATTTGGAAACATGAGAATTAATCGTTCTATGTATTCATTTCATCGTGAAGAGAATGATCTTAAATATAAACGTAAACAATAAATTAAATTAATTTAATATTTTTCTGTACTTAGTAAGCATTACAATATGGGCTTAAATTAGTTTTTTTGCGATTCATTAAGCGCTAATGCATCCCATCCGTTTCCGTACACATTAGTTTCACGAGAGAGACGCCTCTGCGTAGCGGAAATCCTTCACTTTATGGACGCTTGATGGGATTAACATGCAACCGATGTGATTTATTTGTTGTGTGCGTTCACGTAACTCAATTTAAAAATAAAGGAGGGAGGAAGTAGCGGAACCAATGGTTCTACTCATTCATAACTGGCATTAAAATACAATTTAAACTTCTAGTTCCTCCATGAAACAGAACAAAATTTCTATAGATATATCGACATTTGTATGTATTGTGCAATTAACTTTGGTAGTTGGATGAAATTTGGATGGAATCCCAAGACTGACTATTACAGACTATGTGCACAAATAACTTTCCAGATAAATATCACGTAATATAAAAGAAGCAAATAAATCTCGTCTTCTTGGATATCTAGAGACCAAAATGGCTAGTGTGTATTGCACATTTTTATAAACTTTAGCAAAATTACACAGTTTCTTCCTTTGTTAACAGCTTAATATCGTACTAATAATGATAAGACTTCGGTGACGCTGGGATGGGAAAGAGCTGAGAGAGAAAGTCGAGGATGTGATCTTAATTGAAGACCTGATTGTAAAAGCCAGGTAATGTTCAAAGAATAAAATTTTGAGGAAAACGAGAAAATAATTTTACTACATTTTAATAATTAAAACCGTGATTTGTTTTACATAATATGAAAGTAGAGTTTAATTTGCGTCATTTCACAGATTTTCAAACTACCAACGTATGTATAAGTATCAAGGAATGTTAAAGGAAAATGTCAGATGTATCTCTTTCTCTCACTCAACATATTTTTGAAAAAGAAAATTACGATTTATTGCAAGTTTCTCCTTCAGTCATATTTATGCAGAAATTCGAAAGAAAAGTAATTTCAAATACATTTTCTCTCCTGTTTCAATCAAAATATGACTCAAAACTGTGTGTTCCTTTTTCTTCATTCAATCTATTGGATGTAAGCTGCATATGCACAGTGAATACACATTTCAGTGCTATTTTCATTATTCTTCATTATATATTGTGCAGATGCCTTTGCTGGCAAGATGTAGTGTTTACAGTGCACTATGTCTTCTGGTATGGGCTAGAATAAAATTGTTACTTTCATTGACCTGTCTCAGTCTCTTCCTTGGCTTTGACAATATGAAAGTGGCTGAGGTATGAGTGATGCTAGTAATGCCATTCCTTATGCAGCCAGTCCCTGCTATGAATGGTGTGAAAATGTCGCTCATAGGGTCGGTTGGTGCAGGCATATCAGTGGGCTTGGCAGACTGATGTGCAATAGCAACTTCTGGCTCGGTGAGGAAAGCAACGGGAAACTACCTCACTTCTCATTTCCCTAGTACGCCTCTTCGGTGACACCTAGGCCATCTATGACAGCTAATGGTGAACCTGTTGAGGATCCAACCAGCTTTCGGGCTGAATACCCAACATACACAACATACATACATATTTTGCAGTCCAAAGGAGTGCATTTTGATTAGCTTAAGGTGTATTTAACTCTCACTTCAGATGCTTCGATTTGAACAGTCACTCAACGTCAGATTATTCTGTTCAGAAGAAACAGACCCTCATCGTCATAAAAGAAGTTTTGATATCTGCCTATTCCGAATGATTTAGTCGTACGTTTTACAACATTTTGAAGAACTGTTGTAGCGGATATCTGTAATCTAGTAATATTAACTTCCTGTCCGGCTCTATGGCTAAATGGTTAGCGTGCTGGCCTTTGATTACAAGGGTCCCGGGCTCGATTCCCGGCAGGGTCGGGAATTTAAACCATCATTGCTTAATTTCGCCGGCAGGGGCGCTGGGTGTATGTGCCGTCTTCATCATCATTTCATCCACACCATGACGCGCAGGTCACCTATGGTAGTCAAATCAAAAGACCTGTACCTGGCGAGCCGAACATGTCCTTGGACACTCCCGGTGCTAAAAGCCATACGCCATTTAATTTCATTAACTTCCTGCTGAACTGTAATAACTGAACATTTCTTTGCCATGCCTTTCTTTTGGTACAAAAATATATTCCTTCCTTCGTTTAACATATTCAGTCTGAGCAAAGGTTCAGCTGCAAGGCATGAACAAATGTCCAAACCCGAATATGCATTTTCTCTCACACGGGCAATCCCGGCCTACGATCCTTACTGGAATATATTTCTTCCATGCGTTGAAACATATGCCTCACCACGTATCACAATTCGTTTTCTCAAATTTTTTTGCCATTTCTCTTAATCTAGTATTCTTTTTTCACCTTGAACTGGTTAAGTCACAAATATTGTTCCCTGTAATGAAAGAAGAAGACATAAGAAAGTAAACCCACACGTTTTATAACTAAAAACTCTAAGTTATAAACAAGGACAGAAATACATACTAGTTGGTAACAAAACTACTTCGTAATAGTATACCGAAATAAGTAACTTTTATTACTGTAAAACGAATTAGAACGTTGCCTTACCTCCGTATCAATACCTGAAGAGGGCGTAGCAACACTACCTCCTTGGTTCCCTGCTATCCTTCTCAAGAATGAGTGTAATAAATGGATAATTCCAGTTCTTACCTGTGACATTCACTCAAAATGAAGAAAAAGTATTTGTGTTGCCATTTAATGCTAAAACATGACAAGTAACGGCGGAAAATTGCGACGTTAACCAATAGAGGGCATTAGTGGCTACGTATATAACGAGAAAGCTTATTTTTTTAAAATGCTCATTATCTGGTTCTTGCAATCAGCTCTTCAGTTGTCGAGAATTGGAAATAAGCGGCTAGTTAATATCCCGACATACCATGTTGGTATTCACTCAGAAACTTTTAAGGATTTCCGACAGTATCATCCGCACAGACTTCTCTTCCCTCTTGTCCTCATGGAGCTGAATATTGTATTGTGAACATCAATGAAGCATTTAAACAGTTGATGGTAGAGCCAGAATTTCTATCCGTGGCTGGCAGGCAGGACGCTCCTACATCAACGCAGTGGTCATATGTCGATTCCATAATCAAATTGTAGTAATAGGAGCAAAGCAATTTCATCTTCGTACAGGCCATGAAGGCCGTAGGAAGGGTGAAAGTTAAAAGCTTCCACTATCAGTAACGACAGCACTTGGCGGCGTGAAGTTGTTAGCTCTACGCCCGTCCGCCTTTGGCTCCAGGAATCGTACCCTAGCGTGGAACTTATTTCTAGTGTAGGCTGAGTGAACCTCAGCGCCATGTTCACCTCCGTAAGTGTAAATCTTGTTTCTCAAATTTTTCGACTTCTTGACGAGGAATCGAACCCACGTCCTTCCGGGGGAACCGTGCGTGCCTCAGCCAGCCAGCCCCTAAACTGCAGCGTATGGTAAAAAATAAAAAAGGTGAAATGAGCGTTGGAATAGTCTGCGCTCATTTGGAGCAGTTATTAAGAATGGAAAACTTAAAATTAAAAATTTAATACGCAGTGTGCTTTCTTGATTTTCGTATGACATATCAATGTATTTGCAATTACTAAGCGTCTTAGCAGTGCGATGAACGAGTTAGCTACGCGGTATAGATTTTTTAATTTTCGTACTAAGCAAATCATTTGAAGTGTTGCCGAGTTAGCTATGCGATATGTGCACAGTGTGTTTTTGATTTTCATACTAGGCAAGTGATAGGCGAGATAGCTATGCGATATGTGCACAGTGTGTGTTTTTGATTTTTACACTAGGTAAATCATTGAAGTTGTACTTTTGCTCTGAACACATCAAACCATGTTCTTACAGTGTTCGATTCTAGTCTTGCAATGTTTCAATCTAATTTTCTTAGAACAAAGGTATCCCCTAACATGTTGTATCGGATCACATGTTAAGGTTAACGACATCGAGTGCAGTGTTCGATTCTAGTCTTGTTATGTTTCAATCTAATTTTCTTAGAACAAAGGTATCCCCTAACATGTTGTACAGTGATCGGTTCTACTTGTTTAATGATCTGAACACATCAATCAATGTTCTGATCACATGTTGTATCGAGTGCAGTGTTCAATTCTCGTCTTGTTATGTTTCAATCTGATCTTCTTAGAACAAAGGTATCCCCTAACATGTTGTACAGTGTTCGGTTCTAGTCTTGTTATGTTTCAATCTTTTTTTCTTAGAACAAAGGTATCCCCTAACATGTTGTACAGTGTTCGGTTCTACTTGTTTAGTGATCTGAACACATCAATCAATGTTCTGATCACATGTTAAGGTTAACGACATCGAGTGCAGTGTTCAATTCTAGTCTTGTTATGTTTCAATCTGATCTTCTTAGAACAAAGGTATCCCCTAACATGTTGTACAGCGTTCGATTCTACTTATGTAGTGTTCTGAACACACCAGACAATGTTTTAATCACATGTTGATGTTAACGACATCGAGTGCAGTGTTCGATTCAAGTCTTGTTATGTTTCTTTCGTAATCCGCAAGTCTAAACATGCATATCGCTGCACACTCTTGCCTTCGCGATGCGTGTTCGATAAAGTTATGCCTTGACAGAGTTGTAGGAGGAGAAGGAGGAGGAGGAGGCGGAGGTGGTAGGGGAGGAGGAGGAGGAGGAGGAAGAGCAGGAGGTAGAGGAGGTGTCGTATAATCTCCTTCAAGATAGTAGATGATAGGTTAGGTTAGCGAATGCACTAATGTTTAATGATGATAGCTAACGGAATTTCAAATTATCCGTCACCACAATTCAAAGGGATAGCAGCACGGTGCTCTGTTGATTAAAGATGGCATCTAGATAGAATTTCAAATTGCCGTCACCACATGTTAAATGTATGTAGCTAGAGATAGCAGCACGATGCTCTGTTGAATAAAGATGGTGGATGATAGCTAACGGAAGTTTTTTTAAAATTATCCGCCACCACATGTTAAATGTATGTAGCTAAAGATAGCAGTACGAAGCTTTGTTGATTAAAGATGACGGATGACAAGTAACAGAACTTTTCAAATTGCCCGCTACTACAGAGAGCAGCACGGCGCTCTGTAGATTAAAGATGGTGGATGACAGCTGACGAAATTACCCGCGTGATAGCAGCACAGTGCTCTATTGATTAAAGATGGCGGATGATAGCTGTCTTAAAAGCACGTGGCTTTGTTTACTAAACAAGAGCACGTGGAATTTGCCGCCACCACATTTCAAAGGTATCTAGCTAAAGATGACAGCACGGTGCTCTCTGTATTAAAGATGGCGGATGACAGCTGTCAAAAAGCACGTAGAATTTGCCACCGGCATAAAGAGGGCAGCACGGTGCTCTCTGGCGGTTGACAGCTGTCAGAAAAGCACATGGGTTTGTTTCCAAACAAGAGCGTGTAGAATTTACCACCACCACATAGAGGGCAGCACGGTGCTCTCTATATTAAAGATGGCGGATGATAGCTGACAAAAAAGCGCATAGGTTTGTTTCCAAACAGGAGCATAAAGAATTTTTCGAATTGCCGCCACTACATTTCAAAGGTATCTAGCTAAAGAGTGCAGCACTGAGGTTTGCGATGCAAGATGGCGGATGACAGCTGTGACGTACCACATTTCAAAGGTAAGTAGCTAAAGAGGGCAGCACGGTGCTCTCTGGATTAAAGATGGCGGTTGACAGCTGCACGTGGCTTTGTTTCCAAACAAGAGCACGTGGAATTTGCCGCCACTACATTTCAAAGGTATCTAGCTAAAGAGTGCAGCACTGAGGTTTGCGATGCAAGATGGCGGATGACAGCTGTGACGTACCACATTTCAAAGGTAAGTAGCTAAAGAGGGCAGCACGGTGCTCTATGGATTAAAGATGGCGGATGACAGCTGCACGTGGCTTTGTTTCCAAACAAGAGCACGTAGAATTTGCCGCCACCACATTTCAAACTAAAGAGTGCAGCACTGAGGTTTGCGATGCAAGATGGCGGATGACAGCTGTGACGTACCACATTTCAAAGGTAAGTAGCTAAAGAGGGCAGCACGGTGCTCTCTGGATTAAAGATGGCGGATGACAGCTGCACGTGGCTTTGTTTCCAAACAAGAGCATAAAGAATTTGCCGCCACTACATTTCAAAGGTATCTAGCTAAAGAGTGCAGCACTGAGGTTTCGGATGCAAGATGGCGGATGACAGCTGTGACGTACCACATTTCAAAGGTAAGTAGCTGAAGAGGGCAGCACTGTGCTCTATAGATTAAAGATGGCGGATGACAGCTGCACGTGGATTTGTTTATCTCACGCTAGTGAGGTTAAGTTGGTAGCACTAAGGTTTAGGCCCGCCAAGATGGCAGCACTGCCGATGACAGGTGACGAATTTTACATCTACTACGATAAAGAGGGCAGCACAGTGCTCTGTGGTTTAAGGATGGCGGATGACAGCTGTCAAAAAAGCACGTGGCTGTCAAAAAGCACGTGGCTTTGTTTACCACGCGCTAGTTAGGTTAAGTTGGTAGCACTAAGGTTTAGGCCCGCCAAGATGACAGCACTGCCGATGACAGGTGACGATTTTACATCTACTACGATAAAGAGGGCAGCACAGTGCTCTGTGGTTTAAAGATGGCGGATGACAGCTGTCAAAAAAGCACGTGGCTGTCAAAAAGCACGTGGCTTTGTTTACCACGCGCTAGTTATGTTAAGTTGGTACTACTGAGGTTTAGGCCCGTCAAGATGGCAGTACTGAGGTTAGCGATGCGTTGTTTTCTGTCAAAAAGCACGTGGCTGTCAAAAAACACGTGGATTTGTTTACCTCGCGCTAGTTAGGTTAAGTTGGCACTACTGAGGTTTAGGCCCGCCAAGATGGCAGCACTGCCGATGACAGGTGACGAATTTTACATCTACTACGATAAAGAGGGCAGCACAGTGCTCTGTAGTTTAAAGATGGTGGATGACAGCTGTCAAAAATGCACGTGGCTTTGTTTACTACGCGCTAGTTAGGTTAAGTTGGTACTACTGAGGTTTAGGCCCGTCAAGATGGCAGTACTGATGTTAGCGATGCGTTGTTGTCTGTCAAAAAGCACGTGGCTGTCAAAAAACACGTGGCTTTGTTTATCTCGCGCTAGTTAGGTTAAGTTGGCACTACTGAGATTTAGGCCCGTCAAGATGGCAGTACTGAGGTTAGCGATGCGTTGTTGTCGATGACAGCTGTCAAAAAGCACGTGGCTTTGTTTACAAATTCAAATTTCCCGCGGGTGGTGGAGGAGGCCTCTGGGAGGCCTCTGGCTGTGGTGGTGGTGGAGGAGGCATCTGGGAGGCCTCTGGCTGTGGTGGTGGTGGAGGTGGCCTCTGGGAGCCCGGTGGCGGTGGCGGCGCCCGAACCATCCAATTATACTACTAACGGCGAGAGATATCGAGTTATTTTTTCAAATTATGAATCAGGTTGAACAACCCTTTATCACGTAGTTTTCGACAACCCTGTATAACAACCATTAAAAGAAACGTCCAGCGTAGCAAATGATAGGTGGTGCGGTAACCCATAAAAAAGCAAGATCAAAAGGAACTAACTTTCAAGAAATAGGGTCAAATAGGCCCGAAAATAACACACTTAGGCTAAATAGAACAATGTGATTTTTGAGTCCATAAAAGAAAGCAGGGGATTACACAAGACATCAGTTTGTGAAACAGGTGTGTCCAGCGACGCCAAGTATGGGGCAGAGCTAGGACTGGCAGGAAAGTGGACGTGGCCTTAATTAAAGTTCAGCCCCAGCATTCGATTGGTGTGAAAGTGGGAAAGCACGGAAAAAACATCTTCAGGGCTCTCGACAGCGGGAGCCGAATCCACTATTTCCCGAATACAAGTTCATAGCTGTGCGATCCGAACCGCACGGCCAACTCATTTGGTCTAACATATTTGCTTTATATTACAGCATATGATGATGACTAATATACTGTTAGCGAGCTAAATAGCTGCAGTCGCTTAAGTGCGACCAGTATCCAGTATTCGGGAGATAGTAGGTTCGAACCCCACTGTCGGCAGCCCTGAAAATGGTTTTCCGTGGTTTCCCATTTTCACACCCGGAAAATGCTGGGATTGTACCTTAATTAAGGCCACGGCCGCTTCCGTCCCACTCCTAGCCCTTCCCTGTCCCATCGTCGCCATAAAACCTATCTGTGTCGGTGCGACGTAAAGCAACTAGCAAAAAAAAGAAATAAATGCTGTTATTATTACTCCGTTAGAGTCTTCTAGGGACCACGTGACAATTCCATTGCCTTTTCCTTTGTTGTTCCTTCTTCCTCCATCTGCTCACTATGCCTCCTTTTCCTCTCCGCGGACCATTTTGAGCCTGTTTTCTTTCCCTCCCCACCTTGAAATCCTTCCGTTTTTAACACTTTCCTTCTAAAAACCTCCCGCAGTGTTGCTGCTTCTTCTCTTATACTGTTTCTTTCCCAATCTTTCTTGACTTCATGAATACAGGTTGTTGTTGTTGTTGTTGTTAACTTCTTGTTCCAAGTATATTTGGTTAACCTGTTGTCATCCATTCTGTATAAATGTCCAAAAAAACATCAAACGCCTTTTCCGCATTGATTCTGTTATGTTTTGCTAAGTCCCGGTATATTTCATAATTATTTCTTGATTTCGAGGGTTATGTAGTTATTAGCGGATCGAGTATTTTGCGTATAATTTTTCATTTCAGTACTTCTAATTTATTCAGCTTGTAATTCAGTACTAGACATTCAGTCGCGTATAGGCATTCTGGCTTGACTGCTGCGTTGTAGCGTTGTATTTTGAGGTCTTTAGATAAACACTTATTGTTGCAGATATTCCCAATTATACCGTATACTATTTCCATATTGTGTATCCTTTCTTCTACAGCCGACCTATCCAAACCATTTTTTTGAATTGTTCCTCCCAACTATATGATTTTTTTTTTACCTTCCTTATTCGACCAGGTCGTATTATTATAAATTCTGGAGCATTTTCATAATTGTTATTATTGTTATTGGCAGATAAAATTTAAGCATTAGTTGGTTCTGAATTATTTCTGTATGTAGGCCTATCCTGCAGGTATTTACTCATTTTCCCTACTGTATAGTCGCTAAGAAAAAAAGAAAATAATGAATTTTTAATATTTCGTTCGTCTTAATTTTAATTATTAACAAAATATGCTTCACTTCTCATGTAGATACAAACCCTGTGGATATCGGTAACAAATATCATATGTATACCTTCAATGGATCCTGAAAAAAAAAAATACCGCGCAAAACGTATAAAATACCATGCGCTCATTCTTTCTTTTGAGCGACTGTACATGTGAGTCATGAATATTATTCTACAAGGTGAAATATTACTCCTCTATGAGAGTAGGATGAAGACTCGTACTTCAAACAGTAACAGGTGCAAGCCCAAGTGGTTAAATCGTTCTACGTATAACATACTTAAATCTGCTGTACATTTCTGAACTACAGGTTACCCTGTAACTTAGTAACGCCCATCAATAATCAGTGAAATCCAGCAGTTTGACCTGCACCCCTTTACGCTTCACTACCGCTAGTTGAATAATACTGGGCTTGTAATGCACAGGCCGGCTCATGAGAATTAATATTGCGTTCTACATATTGCTGCCCGGAGGAGGAGAGGTACTGTAAACATGCGCATGTAACACGACGTGTTTACACATTCATTCTCCCGTACGTTCCGTACACGGAACA
Source organism: Anabrus simplex (assembly GCF_040414725.1). NCBI lineage: Eukaryota > Metazoa > Arthropoda > Insecta > Orthoptera > Tettigoniidae > Anabrus > Anabrus simplex. The sequence goes on along the minus strand of NC_090266.1, from coordinate 267,462,585 downwards.
AACGGGCCACAGCGTCGAGATCCGGAATCTCATGAGGATCGCATTTCAAGGGAGGTGACTTTGATACTACGATACCGGAGTGTGGGGGAGGTTAACACATGGCTACGTAGGGAAAAATCTACGAAACGACAAAGAGACAGACACATTCCTCGTACCTGTGATAACAATGAAATAAAACGAGAATATAATATCATATCCTCCTAATTGCTTTCCTACGAAAGATTCCGTGAAAAAAAGAAGTTGCAAGACCTTTCTATATTGTGATATTGTAACTTTATGTATTTTTAAATACTTTAAGGAACTTTAATTTAACTGGAGTGTTCACCTAAATAATGGACTACAACAGATGAAATCGCGTTAGGTCAAGTAGGAGCATTATTACGTAACTAATTTTCAACTCTCAATGGGCGAGTTAGCCGTGCGGTTAAACCGCGCGTCTGTGAGCTTGCATCCGGGAGATCGTGGGTTCCAGTCCCACTGTCGGCAGCCCTGAAGATAATTTTCCGCGTTTTCCCCATTTTTCACGCCAGGGAAATTAAGGCCATGGCCGCTTCCTTCCCACTCCTAGGCCTTTCCTATCCTCTCATCGCCATAAGACCTATCTGTGTCGGTGCGACGTAAAGCAAATTACAAACGTATTAACTAATAGTGACAGTACCATTAATTAAAAGCTATTTACCTATAACACTGATTAAAAATGACTTTCGACGGATATCCTGGCATCCAACACGCCTTCCAGGACAACAAAATATACATTTTCAAAATATGCAAATCATTTATCTGTATCACCCACCGTTCTTGAGACATACGACATCAACCATTTGCATAATATGTTTAAAATTGTATTAAGTATAACAACTCGTAGGCAGAAATTTCACTAGCTAGTTGCTTTACGTCGCACCGACACAGATGGGTCTTATGGCGACGATGGGACAGGGAAGGGCTAGGAGTGGGAAGGAAGCGGCCGTGGCCTTAATTAAGGTACAGCCCCAGCATTTGCCTGGTGTTAAAATGGGAAACCACGGAAAACCATCTTCAGGGCTGCCGACAGTGGGGTTCGAACCTACTGTCTCCCGAATACTGGATACTGGCCGGACTTAAGCGACTAGAAATTTCACTAGAGCACTCACTGATTGGTACATGGAGTATTAATGTACATGGCTTTTAGCTAAGATTAATGCAAATGCACCACATGGCACATTTTCGATTTGTCTGTTAAATAGCCGCGCACGTAGTAAAATATATTTAGCGAATTTGTTCAACATCTGGACGCAATAATGTCTGCTGTGACTAACAATGACAAAGAAGCAAAGAAAATATTCGGCTTTGTAAGAAAAATAACGAAAAACATTGGAAACAATTCTCGATGAACGGCTGTTACACGAAAAATAAAACGTTGCCAACATCTTCAAACACTGACGTGAAAGAGCAAAACGGTTTTCAGATTTGAAATCAGCGTGAAAACCTGCACTAGAAACAGTGTACATCATGTCAGATATCTACCCCTTGTAGATCAGTGTAATTAGAGCGGAATATAATTTTAACGTAAAAGCTTAATAAGAATAAGAATAAGATTAATAAATCCGGCCCATGGGCTGAATGGTGAACGTAGTGGCCAACGGTTCACAAGGCCCCAGGTTCGACCCCCAGCCAGGCTGGGGATTTTAACCACGTTTGGTTACTTCCTCTAGTTTGGAGGCTGGGTGTTCGTGTTCGTCTTAATACACATATCCGTATAAACACTACATCACACTGGAAACCACTCCAGATACACACATAATACTGAATACATCCCTCCTCATAGGGTTGGGGTCAGGGAACGATTCCAGCCATGAAACTGAGGTTTAGCCATTCAAATAATAATAATAATAATAATAATAATAATAATAATAATAATAATAATAATAATAATAATAATAATTGTTGAAGTTATGAATGCAGGCGAAAGCCCATCACTAACTGCCAATAAATGACTCCTCGCAGATTTGGAGGAAAAGGTGCGCAGAATCATTAGGGAAACCATAGGATCCAACTACAAGAATGGCATCCACGAAAAATGATCCAACAAGGAAGTCTATAACAAAGTACAGGAAATTACAGACACGACCCACAAAAGTCGGCACAACTCTATGGTCACCTCAAATGAATGGACGAAAAAAGTTTGACAAAACAGATCTTTCACTTAATAAAATTCCGGAGACTCAATCGTCTCAATCGGAAGCCATATTTTTAGATCTTTTACTTGTTTGATTCCAAACTTAAAACGAGAATGCCTTGGTTTAGAAGCCCCAAAGAAGACCTTCAATTCAAGTGCTACAAATCAAACCAGAAAAAATCTTTGACAGATGTCTTTTTCGAAAAAAGAATGGTGACGAGCGGGCTAAACCCAAAATTCCTTTTCGGGATCGTTGTAAGTATCTGGGTGTTAATATACGGAAAGGTCTTCATTGGGGTAATCACATAAATGGGATTGTAAATAAAGGGTACAGATCTCTGCACATGGTTATGAGGGTGTTTAGGGGTTGTAGTAAGGATGTATAGGAGAAGGCATATAAGTCTCTGGTAAGACCCCAACTAGAGTATGGTTCCAGTGTATGGGACCCTCGCCAGGATTACTTGAATCAAGAACTGGAAAAAATCCAAAGAAAAGCAGCTCGATTTGTTCTGGGTGATTTCCGACAAAAGAGTAGCGTTACAAAAACGTTGCAAAGTTTGGGCTGGGAAGACTTGGGAGAAAGGAGGCAAGCTGATCGACTAAGTGGTATGATCCGAGCTGTCAGCGAAGAGATGGCGTGGAATGACATTAGTAGATGAATAAGTTTGATTGGCGTCTTTAAAAGTAGGAAAGATCACAATATGAAGATATAGTTGGAATTCAAGAGGACAATTTGGGGCAAATATTAATTTATAAGAAGGGAAGTTAGGGATTGGAATAACTTACCAAGGGAGATGTTCAATAAATTTCCAAATTCTTTGAAATCATTTAAGAAAAGGCTAGGAAAACAACAGACAGGGAATCTTCCACCTGGGCGACTGCCCTAAATGCAGATCAGTATTGATTTATTTATTTATTTATTTATTTATTTATTTATTTATTGATTGATTGATTGATTGATTGATTGATTGATTGATTGATTGATTGATTGATTGATTGATTGATTGATTGATTGATTGATTGATTGATTGATTGATTGAATGTAACATTGTTCATAAATTCATATTTCTTTCCGTGGATTCATTTGAAGCCAGTCACAGAGGGAAACAGCAATGGCTGTGTGGTCAGGTGTTAGTAAGGTAAATGCACAAATCTTGTTCTTATTCTTTTTCTACCGAGCTCGATAGCTGCAGTCGCTTAAGTGCGGCCGGTATCCAGTATTCGGGAGATAGTAGGTTCGAACCCCACTGCCGGCAGCCCTGAAAATGGTTTTCCGTGGTTTCCCATTTTCACACCAGGCAAATGCTGGGGCTGTACCTTAATTTAGGCCATGGCCACTTCCTTCCCACTCCTAGCCCTTTCCTGTCCCATCGTCGCCATAAGACCTATCTGTGTCGGTGCGACGTAAAGCAACTAGCAAAAAAAAAAAATATATATATATATATTTTTCTTAATCTGTTTACCCTCGAGGGTTGGCTTCTCCCTCGGACTCAGCGAGGGTACCCATCTCTACCGCCTCAAGGGCAGTGTCCTGGAGCTTCAGACTCTGGGTCGGGGACTACAACTGGGGAGGATGATCAGTACCTCGCCCAGGCGGCCTCACTTGCTATGCTGAACAGGGGCCTTGGTGCGGGTTGGGAAGTTTGGAAGGTATAGACAAGGAAGAGGGAAGGAAGCAGCCGTGGCCTTATGTTAGGCACCATCCCGGCATTTGCCTGGAGGAGTGGGAAATCACGAAAACCACATCCAGGATGTCTGAGGTGGGAATCGAATCCACGTCTACTTAGTTGACCCCGTTCCAGCTTTCATACCACTTTCAAATTTCTTGGCGGAGCCGGAAATCGAACCCGGTCCTCCGGGGGTGCAGGTAATCACTCTAACCCCTACACCACAGAGGCGGACTGCAGAAATCTTACGGAAGGAAAATCACTATTTCGATCCACAAGTATGGACCACATTTTCTGCTTGTGTTTTGAACAGTAATGACAAAACATTACGGCGCTCTGTTTTACACACGATTGTGACTAATAACAAATACCATTAAATTGAAATAGTCGTTTCACTTTTACTTACTGTTATGACTTATGTCACTGGTCTGTCGTTACTTTTTGTGTGGTTGAAGTCCTGTACTTCACTTCTTGTGTCTTGGACACGTATGGTTAGCACAATATCCAATAATCAGCACAAGTAATGTTTCTGCAACACTACCGCAAATCAATTTTCCCTTCCCAGCTTTACTGAAGCTTCAACATAAGCAAATCCAACCATATGTTTAAGTGAAGATTCACTGAGACTATGTGAAGTCAGATTCTGTTTACAGTATATTATCCTTGATCGAATTGCTAGTTGTGTCTATAAGTGGTACCAGATACCGAAAGGAAGAATGGACAGGTTTTACCTTCTGTCATTATTCGATAAACAAAGAACTAGGGGAGGATTATTACTGAATGCCCACAATAATGCTCAATTTAACATCTTTCGAAGTTACATTTTGATTCTTATTTCTGTAGAAGTGTGGTTTATTATATTTGTGCAGCAAGATCTCTATATATAAAATAACATGTCCTGACTGACTGACTGACTGACTGACTGACTGACTGACTGACTGACTGACTGACTGACTGACTGACTGACTGACTGACTGACTGACTGACTGACTGATTCATCATCGCCGAGCCAAAACTACTGGACGGAACGAAATGGAATTTTGGGGACAAATTTATATTAGTTGTAGGTTCTCACTAAGGCAGGATTCTAGGATATTCCGTCTATAAAAGGGTGAAAAGGGGGTGCATTGTTTAAATGAGCATATCTATATCTCAAAAACTTGAAAGTTTATAGGAATAAAAATTGGTATTTTGAATCTCCTTTAGAAATAAAGAAACACGTATTTTTTGTTTGATGGAAATCCCCGTAAAGAGAGTGTAAAAAGGGAAAAAAAGTGGTTGAATACCTTTTATGAGGATACATATATCTAAAAAACTGAAGATGTTACAGACATAAAAATTGATATTTAGAATCGCTTTAAAAATAAAGAAACATGTATTTTTTCTTTTATGAAAATCCAATTAATGGAGGGTGAACAGAAGTGACAAAGGGGGTGAATTTTTAAAAGAAATATATCTACAGTACATCTCAGAAACGCAAATTGTTACAGACGTAAAAATTGGTATTTGGAATCTCCGGTAAATGTAAAGAATTATGGATAATTTATTTTCGGGAAATCCACTTAAGAGGAACTGAAAAAGGGGGTGAATTCGTAAAATAAGAATATCTACAGAGCATCTCACAAACATAACATGTTACAGACGTAAAAGTTGGTATTTGTAACCTCTTTTAAAAACAAACAAATATTTTTTGTTTTCAAAAAACATTTAAGGGGAGGGTTAAAAAAGACAAAAAGGGGATTAAAGTATTTTATTTTGGTAGTGATATCTCAGAAACTGAATATGTTACACAGGTGAAAATTGGTAATTGGAGTTTCCTTTAAAAATGAAGACATACGTATTACTTTGCTTTCGGAAAATCTACTTTAGGGGGATGAAGGAATTGAAAAATTAATTGAATTCATTGTATGAGGATACATATATCTCCAAAACTAAAGATGTTGCAGATGTGAAAATTGATATTTAGAATCTCCTTTAAAATTAAAGAAACTTGTTTTCTTTTGTTTTCGGAAAATACACTTAAAGGGTGTGAAAGAATTGAAGAATTATTTGAATTATTTGTATTGGAATACTTATATCTAAAAAACTACATATTTTACAGACGTGAAAGTTGGTATTTGGAATCTCCTTTAGAAATAGAGAATCACGCATTTATGGGAGAAAATCAACTTGGGATTATTTTTATGTGGATACATGTATCTATAAAACTGAATATATTTCAGTAGTGATAACTGATACTTGGAAGCTCCTTTATTTATAAAGAAACAAATTATTTTGTTTTCGGAAAATTCACTTAAGGGGGAGGGTGAAACGAAGGGAATGAAATTGAATTATTTTTATGGCGATACTTATATCTCAAAAACTGAATGTTACAGACGTGAAAATTGTTAATTGGAATCTACTTTAAAAATAAAAAGCACACGTTTTTTGTAGGGGTGGGACGGGAATCAACTTAATGGGGGGTGGGAGGTGAAAAAGGAGTAGAATTCATTTTATGAGGATACTGATATCCCAAAAACTGGAGGTGTTACAGACACGAATATTTGTATTTGGAATCTTCTTTCAAAGTAAACATGCACGTATTCTTTGTTTTCAGAACATGTCCTTGGGGGGGGGGGGGATATGCATTTTAAAAATTAGTTGTTTTCTTTGTATGAGGGTATTTATATCTCAAAAACTAAAGATGCTACAGACATGAAAGTTGTTATTTGGGATCCCCTTTAAAAATAAAGTAACACGTATTCTTTTGTTTTCTGAAAGTTACTTAAATGAGTGAAATAATTGAAAAATTAATTGAATTATTTGTATAAGGGTACTTATATCCAAAATAACTAAAGACGTTACAGACGTGAAAATTGGTATTTCGATTCTCCTTGAAAAATAAAATACACGTATTTTTTGTTTTCGGAAACTCGATTTAAGGTGGAGGGTGAAAATAAGTAAAGGAGTTGAATTCTCTTTATGAGGATACTCATATCTCAGAAACTGAGGATATTACAGGCGTGAAAATTGGTATTTCGAATCTCCTTTACAAATAAAGTAACGCATATGCATTCTTTTCGGGAAGTCCACTTAAAGGGGAGAGAGGTGGAAAGAAGTGAAGAGTTGAATTCTTTTTATGAGGATACATATATCTCAAAAACTGAAGATGTTACAGTCATGAAAACTGCTCTTTTGGAATCTCCTTTTAAAATAAAGAAGAAAGTATTTTTTTCGGAAAATCCATTTAGGTAGGGTGAGGTTGGGGGAAGGACAGATAAAGGAGTTGAATTCTTTTTATGGGGATACTTATATCGCAAACACTGAAGATGTTACTGACGTGGAAATAGCTGTTTGGAATCTCTTTTAAAAATAAAGAAACATTTTCTTGTTTTGTTTCGACTTGAGAGAAGACTGTTCCTCACTTGTACAGTGCTATGTCGCATGGACATTTTATCCCCAAAGGCAATACTAGAAACGTTGTTTACAAAGAATTTCTGGGATAAATGAAACTACTTTTTCGGTGTTTTTTATACTTTATTGATTTTCAGATAATGTATTGGTACAGTACAGAGGAACGATTACTTTGTACAAATTTCGGAATCCACGCGAGCGAAGGAATTAAAATCAACCCATGTCTAATCCAATCAAATTCTGAACTTCTGTGTCTTTTGAAAAATCAGTGAAAGATATGCCTAATGTACCCATATAAGATGACTTTAAAAATGTTAGTATGTGTTTGACACTGCACCACATTCGTCTTGTCAACTCTAGTTTTTATCCGCTCTACTATTCCGTGGAATAATTTTCTTTTTCTGTGTATCTTTTTCCGTAAACTACTCTCTCGCCATTTACACTGAAACACCAGGAAGGATGCGAGCCATCACTATACCTGTCGTACACAGGTGATATGATCATTTTGCAGCTCGTAATTCGTACACAACATGTGGAAGTAAGAAGTACAGTATGTGGTCCAATTACGGATGGCAATAACCACTGTTACACGACACGGAATTGAGAGGAAGAGACTATAGATCAGGGCCTCTCAGGGTGCATGCACTGTGCACGGTGCAAAAGACGACTTCGCTTGGTTGACCAGAGTGCAGACCCCCCACTCCTCTCTCCCTACACCTGTCTCCCCGTTCGGCCTCTCTCCGCGTTCCTCACCTTCACTGCTGTTTCTCCCCCACTGCGAAATGTGTGGTGAGCGGAGACGCACAGTTGTATGGGACAATGTTACCAGTGTTATTAAAAAAATTAAAAAAGTGAATTAGAAATACACATACATGTTTGAGAGGAATGTAAACATAATTTAAAAAAATGCAGAACCTGTAACCAAAATGAAAATGCTACAGTACTGGAACAAACCTCATTTGTGGATATAGAATGCTCTTCTTCAAGCTGTTTCAACTTCCTTAATTCTTTCTCTCTGACGTCTCCTATGATTTCACAATAATTTTCCGAATGTAGTCTGTTGTAGTGTCTTTCAATAGACGATTTTCTTACGCACGTAATTATCGTCCCACAGATTAAGCATTTGGCGTTATCGTCACGACAAACAAACAAAAAAAATACGAAAGTTCCCAGTTCGATTGAAATGGACTTTCGGAAGTCTTTGCTTTCTTCGAAACAGGTTGCTCCATTATTATGTTGTAGTCGTGCGCTTATCTATTTCACTGATAAACACGTCGTCTACCATCAAACGCTTCGTCGCTCTCAGCACACTACACCATCCGAGTCAAGCCGAGTTGAGGCGAAGCGTACCGATGCACAGTGCACAGAGCCTATGCACCTCGCTCTGCACGCGTGAGAGTTTGGGCGTTTGAGAGGCCCTGCTATAGATGTCTGTCTTTGATATCTCCACACATTTTGCTTCAGTACGGAGCCATTGGACACGGATGCAACTATTGTGGTGCTGCAAGCAGAAGAGAAATTCGTTGGAGAAGACGATGGCATGGCATTCATACATCCAGCTTCAACATTCCACAAACCATTGAGGTTCAAGGCGCCAGTGATTAGCACTCAGTGGTAGACACTATAATGGCTGCCTAGACAAGGTGCCCTGCTGCTGCAGACGCTAGTGAGCAGTGAATGCGGACAGAGACTGATGTGTGGCATGCCTGAAATCCTGAGTGAGGATGTGCGATGTGGCTATCCGTTCTGTAATCACATGTCTGTCCTAACACTCGTTGATGCGGTAGGGCCGCTGATTTCCTGCACGTCACTCACACCGTCCTTCCTCGACTCACTGTTCCAATTTCTCCTTCGCTCTGGTTGCATTTCTTCAAACTAGAGAACCAGATTTGAGGTAGGATAATCCACAAGCCTGAAAGGCCACTATTCTTCTGAGTTCAGCGGTGAACACCTGTTCTTATGGTTACCGTGTTCTTTGACGTGGTATGCTAAGTGAGTCCTTGTACAAACATTGCGGGGAACACAACGCCATAATATTTCAGCAGCTTTCCGGACTCCATTTACACACGTACCATTTATGAATGTAGCCTTTGGCTCTCGTGCTGCACCACTCACCTGAACAACTAATCATTCCTACTCTACTCTACAAATTCCTGTATTGTGTGGTCGATCAAGTGCATCCTTCTTGATGCTGCAATTCTAATGGCCATCTGTGTTTTGCTGTTTATCTTCCGTATTTCCAAAACACTAACTTTGCAATAGTCCCACTCCTGCATGCTTTTACATGCGTATATTGGGATGTACTTAAGCCGAGATTTCTGACTTCAGCACACGAAGAACAACCGATTTCATTATTTTTTACAACCAAACACGCGTTATTTTTTCTTGAGGTAATAGTAATGAGCTTTCGACCAACGTCTGGAAAATCTGCTGTTATTTTCAAATTTCCAAGTACTTTGTCTGAGCGTGGAAATTTAAGTTCTGCGACCTCTGAGCAACCAACCTCCAATTCACATTTTGTACTGTTCCGGGAATTTTGGTACGTTTGTCACTATCAGTCTCCCCTTCAGAATCACCATGTCCCGCGTTTTTCATTTAAAATACTTAACTACTTAAGCAAACTCATTTCCCGCACAACTAAGACAGCTGGTTGTCTACATTGCTTCAAACACCGTCACAGAATGTCACCTCCGCACTTTGACGAAAGCTCAAAAATTATACTTGTGGATGGATAATTATATGATCGTTTACTTAAGCGTACACACATTAAATGCAACATTAATTTTTGGCTTGGCCGATTCCGAGAACCAGAGCGAGCTCGAAAGGAAGTTTGCAGTGCTGCCATTTGGTGTGAGAGAGCATTTATCCTCTTCGCTGGCTGGCTCACCTCACTAACTGGCGGCGTATTTATGGTGTGAACAGAGGCGGGAAAGGACATGGGTAAATCCTCAAGAATTTTGTCGGCCAGGACGTTAAATTTATCTAACGGAATCTCACTTTGTGTTTGCAATGGCCTGTACTTCTGACGGCTGGAGTTTTATCCATAACTCTCTGAGGAGGTTGTCCTGTACTTGTGTGCTGCCTACGAAAGATCTAAGGTGTCGTATGAACTGGCATGGCTTATGGTCGCCAAACTGTTCTTCCATGAGCAGTTGACGAACGCGTTGTTCTTCCGATAAAGAAAGACGCCGAATAAGTTCGATACGCAAGTACGTGTTTGAATTTTGTGCTGGAGGCTTGGTAATGATACCTTCAACAGCCGCGGCAGAATGACTATCCAGCTGGGAAACAACGTGCGCGTATTTGGTTGCGTCTTGTGTGATACCGGGTACATCCGCCTGAGCGAAACATAGCCCTGGCTTGTCTGGCCAGTAAACAGGTAACTTAACTCCAAGACGGTTCAATTACAGTACTAACCTGTGAGGGTGAAAATTGTGGCATTCACTTCTGGAGTTGTTGCAGTAAGGAGGCGATTTTACACTTGCAATTGTTGTAGTTGTTCTTGTAATTGCTCCATAGCAAAGCCGGTCGCTATCGTATGGAAAACTGTATCACACCATGTCAGATCACGTCGGGGTCACCAATGCGGATGGCTAATGAAATGACAGTTTACTTACATATGCCATACACGCATAAATGCAACATTGATTTTGAACAAGATTTGTTGTTTTTTTAAATTCAGAGTTCAGGAATGTGCAGTTTATTTACCCTTCTGAATCTTGTTGTGTCAGTAGATTTTTTTTTGCTATTTGCTTTACGTCGCAACGACACAGATAGGTCTTATTGCGACGATGGGATAGGAAAGGCCTAGGAATGGGGAGGAAGCGGCCGTGGCCTTAATTAAGGTACAGTCCCAGCATTTGCCTGGTGTGAAAATGGGAAACCACGGGAAACCATCTTCAGGGCTGCCGACAGTGGGATTCGAACCCACTATCTCCCGGATGCGAACTCACAGCTGCGCGCCCCTAACCGCACGGCCAACTCGCCTGCTGTGTCAGTATTAGCAATGAGGTGAAGTTATCTATTGTACTCTTGTCACCTAGCGACCGTTATTGAGATTCCTTCTCCTTCTTTGGTGTTGTCACCTGGCGCACTTTTATGGCTGTGGAACACCAGCGCCGTTGTGATGTCGCCACAAACGTTTGCCAACTAGCCAACACTTTGAAATTAAAACCGCTACCACGAAATTTGAAATGGCTAAAATCCTTTCTTAGCAATAACGGAATCTCTTATTTTGGTATTAAATTAACTTTTAAATGTGGATAAGTAAAACGTTTTCAGTTCAAAGGTAAAGCAATTCAGTTTCTAAGTAATTTTTCAGAATGGTCAGATTTTGCCGTAAGTGGATGCATTGGCAACAGTGGTAAGTTTATTCCTCCTCCAGTAACCTGACAGCACTGCGTCATCTCCACTTTACAAATTAGCGACTTATGAAAGCAGAATTGTTTAGTTTCGCGTCAACTAGCCAATTTGAGGGAAACAAAGAAATTTTGGAATTAGCCAATCACACATCACACCAAATCGTGAGGCATCTGTCCACAGTTTTCAAGAAAATAAAATAATGGACAAGTGTTTAGACAAAGGGATAGAATACATTTTAAAAATCAATTGTAATACAACTGTTTTAATTGCACAGGTTTTTTTTTGCTATTTGCTTTACGCCGTCACAGATATATCTTATGGCGACGATGGGATAGGAAAGGCCTAGGAATTGGAAGGAAGCGGCCGTGGCCTTAATTAAGGTACAGCCCCGGCATTTGCCTGGTGTGAAAATGGGAAACCACGGTAAACCATCTTCAGGGCTGCCGACAGTGGGGCTCGAACCCACTATCCCCCGATTACTGGATACTGGCCGCCCTTGAGCGACTGCAGCTATCGAGCTCGGTAATTGCACAGGTTTCAAACAGCTAACAAATGTTTTCAATAAAGACGGAATTAGCCCTTCCAATTTCAAAATTGTTGCTGATACACTAACCGCATATTCTTTATGCTGGTACGGTCAAACTGCAGCACTGGCTATACAAGAAATGATGATCAATATTCGCTAGTTTGTAAACAAACATGGAACTGCATTCAGATAAATATTTCGTAGTGGCTTGAACGTGACTATGATGATTCCAGGTGATAAAGAAGTGAATTTACGGGCAAAGTGATTGCAGTGATGAGGATACTTCACTTGAAACCGATTTCAGTGAGAGTAAATGATGGCCATGTTGCAGAGGACGACAAACAAGTAGAAACCCTGAAGTGAAACCGGTCAATTATTCCCATTAAACCTCGTAGCATTCCTACATTTTATTGGAATTGTTGCTCTTGATGCCGTATTCTGGTGCATTGTCAACACATTAAGGTAGTGTACTTCATTTTCTGAGAAAATAATAGGAAATTTTCTAGGTCAGCATGTGAATCACTTGTTACGCTTCCAATGGGTTGAAACGTTATTTGATGGGAATTCCAGATAAGCATGGTGAGTTATAGAATACTTGGCTGAACAGGACACTTATTGACTGATTCTGCGCTTAATAATATAAGGTGTAAGACATCTGAGTCATTGTCCGAGGAAAGGGTGCTCATGGATGACTGGAAATCTAATAAGAGGTTTTGATGAATTTAGAATTCTTATGCCAATAATTCGTCTGAGTAGGTTTTTTTCAATTGGTTTATGCCACACCGACTCAGACAGGTCTTATGGTGACGATTGGATAGGAAAGTTCTAGGAATGGGAAGACAATGAGAGTGTCCTCAGTTATGTTATATGCCGAGAACTTGCCTGCCGTAGGAAATCGCACAAAACCATTTTCAGGGATGCCGACAGTGGGGTTTGAAGCCACCGTCTTCAAATTGTAAGATACACGGCTCAAACTGCACCGCCGTCTCGTCCAGTTCTTCCGGATACAAGTTTTACTTTATATCTAGAGTTCAATTAATGTACTACAGAGCAAAGAAGAAGTGGATGATTCTACCTTTAAAATAATTTTACAAAATATATTATGGAGTGCCGTAAAATGAAAATATAAATACTGAATAAGAAGACATATGTTTCTTTTGCATAGGATCGATGATGGTGGCTTCCTAGTATAATTATATTCGGGTTATGATCTTCATAAAGTGGATGGACATATTAGCAAATTACCATCGTCACCCGATGTCCAACTCTGAGGCGGTAAGTAACATCATCAGTGGATTCTCATCACGACGGCTGAAACCTTTACAAGTGCATCAGTCAGAAAATGTGGTGCAGCTAATGCTTAATTATACATTTTTTTGGGTGTCATTACCTTCAGTTTACCTTAAAACCTGTACTTCCCCCAATTCATAGTTAATTTCGTTTTCCACACTTTCACTGCTTATTCAATGGTACAGTTCCTTCTCTGGAGTACATAAAGAGCCAGTGCTATTGGTTTTAATACGTCCAATATATATTCAGAATTTTGCTTTCTTTGAAGGCCACTAACCGTTCTCTTAATGGAATCAGGAATCTTATCTCTATTTTCTTCACAAATCTTCACGTGTAGTGGCCAGTTTTAATGTAAGATTGATGGCAGTCAGACAATGTATTCCATCTAAATTCTTAAGGCGGGATTAATGATTGCTCTCCCTCAATCCTAGATTTTGCATTGGCAAAATGATTATTACAGAAGTATTTCACAATTTCTACTACATGTTAGTCATATTTGAGGTGTCCATGGTAAGAACCTGGGAGAAAAGATTAAACATAAGTGTAAATCAACCATATGTAATTACATCAATGTCTTCCGTTTCTTTGAGAGAATTCCTCATATTTGCCATATTGCTTTATATTTCTCTAACAAAGCTCCTCGCATTATATTTTATTTCGTTATCACAACTTTTTACTGAATTTATTTCAAGTTCAATTCGTAGTTGTGTGTCTGGGGATGCAGACAAATGAACTGTGTTGAAAAGATATGCGTCCCGTTTTCGCAGGTCACTGTAACAAACACACACACACACACACACACACACACACACACACACACACACACACACACACAATGGGCTCATTATGCACATACGACCATCCATCTAAGGTCACACAAGCTCTGTTCTCAAATAGATCCTTGAAACACGTACCTTTCTCATTTTGATACTTTTTTTTCATGTAGGGTTCCAGCTACTCCAGCATATGATGTTGGAGTAAGACCAGGTCGCAATATACTTACGAGAATTCTGAATTCTGAATGATTAACGGAGCGAAAGGACGTGTTTGTTGTATAACATAATTTTGCAACCTGTTTATCTAAATCCTCTTTTGGGCCGATGACCTTTGATGTTAGGCCCCTTAAAACAACAAGCAAGCAAATCCTCTTTTTGATTTTCACTATTTCGGGCAACGAAGTGACGAATCTAACTTTGCATAGTTTTTAGAGATGGTCCCTCCGTGATTCGTAATTGATGACATTTATTGTTTTGATGCTGAAGGTGAAAGTACTGTCTCTCAGTTTTGATCTTCATTGCCACATGTTGCAGTATAATAATTATTTCCTTGATTACATTCTTTGCTGTTACCTTTCTGAAAATATAACTTCCTTCTAGCAACTAATCGCTACATTTCTAAACCAGATGATCTGCCTTTAGCTTTCATGTCTTTCCACTTGAAGTGGGAATCCTTTTCAAATTCTCCCCATACTGGATGGATTTTTCGGCCTTGATTATTAATTTTAAGTTTGCAGAAAATTTCTTGCTACTCTTTTACAAGTAAAATATAATACACGCAATAAAGTGACTCTTCTGTTTGAAAATTACTACTTAACTCCATCTCAAATGAACTGGTACACAAAGTACACACAAAAACATTGGAATTGAGCTGGAACAGTCTACCTTTTCTTAAATCGTTATAAATACCTTATATGTGTAAATTAATATTCATTCCATATAAACGTAGGTCACTTAATGATGTTTAGCTTTACTTCTGACTTCAAAAAGTAGTTAAGTTTCAATTCTTAATCAATACTCGTGCGTTTAAGTCAGCCGCAGG
The DNA here is from genome assembly GCF_040414725.1 of Anabrus simplex. Taxonomy (NCBI): domain Eukaryota; kingdom Metazoa; phylum Arthropoda; class Insecta; order Orthoptera; family Tettigoniidae; genus Anabrus; species Anabrus simplex. The sequence goes on along the minus strand of NC_090266.1, from coordinate 267,447,374 downwards.
AACAACCATGGCTACGTTCACTTAGCTAACATCCGACCCACGTGCGAGATTACATCTCTGTTTATTGCTGCGTGACGGTTTCCTTGCCATGTTGGTGAATTTGCTAATTATTACGAGTTTCTTTCTTGTTAATATTTAGTAATTTATCATTATTTATTAAGTTGGTAGTCAGTCTTTGGTTTGGTGTTCAGTAATAAGTTAACTCTTTTAAGTGAAATATTTGAAATACTTTAAATTTCAAGTGTATGTAAAGTATTTGTAAACCAGTGCAAAACTGACAGTTACTAAACTCGCCGTTTGAGGGGATTAACTAAACAAATCTCAACATTCATTCACAGTTCGCTCCATCTTATTATCATTAAAATATCCTCACGAATTAGACGATAACATGCAAATAATTAGACTTACAACTATTGTGATCACTGCTTATACTGCACAATCTCAATTATCATTCACTCTTCGCCCAATCTTATTACAACGCATCTTATAAATAAAGATCTAGGGAGCCCATTGCCTGTAATGTCATTTATTTTACCAAATTTGTATATATTTATCTGTTTCAGGTCATTTCGAGGTCGTAGCAGTAGTTTGTAGCTTTGGTGTCTGTTTGATTGTTTTGCGCATAATTTCGCTTCTCTTCAAATGACGGAGAAAATTACCATTTCACAAGGCTCATGCCCTGCAGCCAGTGACGCACACCCTCGCAAATTTACAGTTATTTGAAGGATCCATATAACAGGAGAAAATCAGAGGATGCATCATATTTTTCTTTGTTTTAAAAATAGCCCCACCTACTGTAACTGACCACCGAAGTAACATGAGGTAGAACTGTCTGTCTGTCTGCCTGTCTGTCTGTCTGTCTGTCTGTCTGTCTGTCTGTCTGTCTGTCTGTCTGTCTGATATCTGTCTGGTTATCTATCTGCTTGTATATTCCTAGAAGTGGAAAACTGCTGGACTTATTTCAACTAAATTACGTATTTGGATTGTACTCACTCAGGATTGGGTTATCAGGTGCATATGATGTCTTGGTTATCGCAAGGAGTTGGTATTTATAGCAAGACTAGCAAGATACCCGTGCTTCGCTACGGTATTATACTGAAATTTATAATCGAATGCTTATTGTTTTAGATATATAACCCGCCGAAATTCGCGATCTGACTCGTTTTCTGCGAGAATCCTCCAAAATTCCCGATCTGACTCGTTTTCTATTGTTTTACAGCACGTTTCCTCCCATTTTTCAATATTCCTTTCCAACAATCGATTTCGTACTTCCCGGGCTAGGCTCAGGTATTCCTCCTGGTCAGTTGGGTCCGTAAATCTTTGCCATCTTTTCCGTTAATGATTTTTAATATGGATAAAATCCTTCAGGAGATCCGGCGTGGTGTCATATTGGGTGATTTGGCGGCACTGAACCCGCGGCCGGACTGCATTCTTAGTCATTACCCGTCCAGGAGCCGTTGCCAGCGCGGTCCGCACATTTGACGACGGTCCGGAACATTATTATTATTATTATTATTATTATTATTATTATTATTATTATTATTATTATTATTATTATTATTATTATGTGTTGCCGGAATGGCTGATGACAGGGAAAACCGGAGTATCCGGAGAAAAACCTATCCCGCCTCCGTTTTGTCCAGCACGAATGTCACATGGAGTGACCGGGATTTGAACCACGGAACCCAGCTTTGAGAGGCCGGAGCGGTGCCGCCTGAGCAACGGAGGATCCTTATAAGTACATTAATAACAGTAAAATCAATTGGTCTCACCTCCTTCTACACCCCACCTCCGTTAAGTTTATTTACCGCCACCCCCCAAAAAAAATAAATTAAAAGAAGGCTTGTTTCTTTATGTTTAAAGGAGATTCCAAACACCAATGTTCACGTCTATTACCTTCAGTTTTGAGATATAAGTATCCCCATAAAAGTAATTTACTTTTTTCACTTCATTTCACACTACTCCCCCCCCCCCTAAGTGAACTTTCCCGAAAAAAATACTTGTTTCTTTAATAGTAAAGGATCTTCTAAATACCAATTATCACGACTCTAACTTGTTCAGTTTTTGATTTATGTGTCCTCATGAAAGTAATTCAACTCCTTTACACTCCCGCCCTCCAAGATGGTTTCCCGCACAAAACGCGTTTTCTTTGTTTTTAAAGGAGATCCAAATACGAATTTTCACATCTGTAATAACTTTAGTTTTTATTAGATGTATGTATTCTCATACAATTAAGCCAATTAATTTTTCAATTCTTTCACCCCCCCCCCCCCCGCTTCATTGGATTTTTAGAGAATACGTGTATTTTTACTTTTAAAGCAGATTGAAAATATCAAATTTCACGTCTGTAAAATCTGCATTTTTGATATATCAGTAGCCTAACTAAAAGAATTCAACACCATTTTCAGTCACCCCCCCCCCCCCCTCCACCCAGGTGATATTTCCGAAAACTAAAAATACACGTTTCTTTATGTTTAATAGAGATAAAAATACCATATTTCACTTCTGTAACATGTTAAGTTTTTTAGATATACTGTAAAAATTCTCATTTCAAAATTTCACCCCTTTTGAGTTCCCCTTAAGTGGAGTTTCCAAAAACAAATCACCTATGTTTCTTTACATTTACGGGAGATTCCAAACACCCACTTTTTAGGTCTGTAACATTTTACGATTCCAAGATATTCTGTAGATATAGTCTTTCAAAAAATTCACCCCAATTTGTCACTCCTGTTTAACCGCCATTAATTGGATTTTCCAAAAACTAAACAATACGTGTTTCTTTATTTTTAAAGGAGATCCCATATACAAATTTTCAGTTCTGTAATATCTTTCGTTTCTGAGATATATGTATCCTCATTAAAGGCATTCAACCCATTTTTCCCCCTTTTACACCCCTCCTATTGGGATTTACAGGAAACAAAAAAATATGTGTTCCTTTATTTTTAGAGGAGATTCTAACTACCAATTTTTACATCTGTAAATTTTAATGTTTTAAGATGTAGACACACTAATTTTAAAAAATTCACCCCCCCTTTTCACCCCCAATATTGGATTTTCCAAAAACGAAAAAATACGTGTTTCCTTACTTTTAAAGTAGATCCCAAATACCAATTTTCAAGTCTGTAATATCTTCAGGTTCTGAAATATAAGTAGACTCATGAAAAGCATTCGACCTCTTCTTCAAACTTTTCTTCCCTTCTTATTAGTATTTTCCGAAAACAAAATATACGTTTTTCTTCATTTTTAAAGGAGATTCTAAATACCAATTTTCACATCTATAACCTTTAAAAGTTTTGAGATATAGATACACTCATTTTAAAATATTACCCCCTTTTCACCCCCTCCCTTAATTGGATTTTCCAGAAACAAAAAATACGTGTTTCTTTATTTTTGAAGGAGATCCCAAACACCGATTTTCAGGTCTGTAATATCTTCAGTTTCTGAGATATAAGTAGCCTCATTAAAGGCATTCAACCCTTTTTCCACCCCTTTTCACTCCTCCTATTGCGATTTTCCGAAAACAAAAAATACGTGTTTCTTTATTTTTAATGAAGATTCTAAATACCAATTTTTACATCTGCAAACTTTAAAAGTTTGGAGATATAGATACACTCATTTTAAAAATTCACCCCCTTTTCACCCTCCCATTAATTGGATTTTCCAAAAACAAAAAAATACGTGTTTCTTTATTTTTAAAAGAGATCAAAAGTACCAATTTTCAGGTCTGTAATATCTTCAGTTTCTGAGATATAAGTACCGGTATCCTGATTGAAGGCATTCAACCCATTTTCCCCATTTTCACCCTTTTTCACCCCTCCTATTGGGGTTTTCAGAAAACAAAAAAATACGTGTATCCTTATTTTAAAAGAAGATTCTAAATACCATTTTTTACATCTGTAAACTTTGAAAGTTTTGAGATATAGATACACTCTTTTTAAATTTTCACCCCCGTTTTTACCCCGTTAGCGACGGAATATCAAAAAAACCTCTCTTAGCGAGCACCTACATCTTAATATGAATATATCCCCAAAGTTTAATTTCTTTATGTCCAGTAGTTTTGGCTCGGCGATGATGAATCAGTCAGTCAGTCAGGACAAGTTATTTTATATATATAGACTAGCAAGGTACCCGTGCTTCGCTACGGTATTATAATGAAATTTGTAATTGAATTCTTATTGTTTTAGATATATAATCCGCCGAAATTCGCGATCTGACACGTTTTCAGCGAGAATCCACCAATATTCCCGATCTGACTCGTTTTCTATTAGATTACGCCACGTTTCCTCCCATTTTTCAATCTTCCTTTCCAGCAATCGATTTCGTACTTCCCGGGCTAGGCTCAGGTATTCTTCCCGGTTAGTTGGGTCCGTAAATCTTTGCCAGACCGTATTTTCCTATAATCATTTTTAATCTGGATAAAATCCTTCAGGAGATCCGGCGTGGTGTCATATTGGGTGCCTTGGCGGCACTGAACCCGCGGCCGGACTGCATTCTTAGTCATTACCCCTCCAGGAGCCGTTTCCAGCGCGGTCCGCACATTTTACGACGGTCCGGAACATTATTATTATTATTATTATTATTATTATTATTATTATTATTATTATTATTATTAATGTTATTCTTATTATTATTATTATTATGTGTTGCTGGGATGAATGATGACAGGGAAAACCGGAGTATCCGGAGAAAAACCTGTCCCGCCTCCGTTTTGTCCAGCACGAATGTCACATGGAGTGACCGGGATTTGAACAACGGAACCCAGCTGTGAGAGGCCGGCGCGCTGCCGCCTGAGCAACGGAGGATCCTTATAAGTACATTAAGAACAGTAAAATCAATTGGTCTCACCTCCTTTTACACCCCACCGCCGTTAGTTTTTACTGCCAACCCCCCCGCCCCAAATTAAAAGAACGCGTGTTTCCTTATGTTTAAGTTAGATTCCAAACACCAATGTTCACGTCTATTACCTTCAGTTTTGAGATATAAGTATCCCCATAAATATAATTTACTTTTGTCACTTCATTTCAAACTACTCTCCCCCCCTAAGTGAATTTTCCCGCAAAAAATACTTGTTTCTTTAATAGTGAAGGATCTTCTAAATACCAATTATCACGACTCTAACTTCTTCACTTTTTGATTTATGTGTCCTCATGAAAGGAATTCAACTCCTTTACACTCCCCCCCCCCCAAGATGGTTGCCCCCCAAAACGCGTTTTTCTTCGTTTTTAAAGAAGATCCAAATACGAATTTTCACGTCTGTAACAACTTTAGTTTTTATTAGATGTATATATTCTCATCCAATTAAAGTCAATTAATTTTTCAATTCTTTCACCCCCCTCCCCCCGCTTCATTGGATTTTTCGAGAATACGTGTTTCTTTACTTTTAAAGCAGATTGCAAATATCAAATTTCACGTCTGTAACATCTTCATTTTTAAGATATCAGTAGCCTAATTAAAAGAATTCAACACCATGTTCAGTCACTTTCACCCCCCTCCACCCAAGTGGTATTTCCGAAAATTGAAAATACACGTTTCTTTAGGTTTAATAGAGACAAAAATACCATTTTTCACTTCTGTAACATGTTAAGTTATTTTAGATATACTGTAAAAATTCTCATTTTAAAATTTCACCCTTTTTGGGTTCCCCTTAAATGGAGTTTCCAAAAACAAATCACCTATGTTTCTTTACATTTACAGGAGATTCCAAACACCCACTTTTTACGTCTGTAACATTTTATGTTTCCAAGATAATCTTTCAAAAAATTCACCCCAATTTGTCACTACTGTTTAACCGCCGTTAATAGGATTTTCCAAAAACTAAAAAAATACGTGTTTCTTTATTTTTAAAGGAGATCCCATATACAAATTTTCAGTTCTGTAATATCTTCCGTTTCTGAGATATATGTATCCTCATTAAAGGCATTCAACCCATTTTTCACCCTTTTACACCCCTGCTATTGGGATTTACAGGAAACAAAAAAATACGTGTTCCTTTATTTTTAGAGGAGATTCTAACTACCAATTTTTACATCTGTAAATTTTACATTTTTAATATGTAGACACATTCATTTTAAAAAATTCACCCCCCTTTTCACCCCTCAATATTTGGATTTTCCAAAAACGAAAAAATACGTGTTTCTTTATATTTAAAGTAGATCCCAAATACCAATTTTCAGGTCTGTAATATCTTCAGGTTCTGAAATATAAGTAGCCTCATTAAAGGCATTCAACCCATTATTCACCCTTTTACACCCTTCCTATTGGGATTTTCCGAAAACAAAAGAATACGTGTTTCTTTATTTTTAAAGGAGATTCTAAATACCAATTTTTACATCTATAAACTGTAACAGTTTTGAGATATAGATACACTCATTTTAAAAAATCACCCCCTTTTCACCCCCCCCCCATTAACTGGATTTTCCAAAAACAAAAAATACGTGTTTCTTTATTTTTAAAGGAGATCCCAAACACCAATTTTTAGGTCTGTAATATCTTCAGTTTCTGAAATATAAGTAGCCTCATCAAAGGCATACAACCCGTTTTTCACCCCTTTTCACCCCTCCTATTGCGATTTTCGGAAAACAAAAAAATACTTGTTTCTTTATGTTCAATGAAGATTCTAAATACCAATTTTTACATCTGCAAACTTTAAAAGTTTGGAGATATAGATTCACTCATTTTAAAAATTCACCCCCTTTTCACCCTCCCATTAATTAGAATTTCCCAAAACAAAAAAATACGTGTTTCTTTATTTTTGAAAGAGATCAAAAATACCAATTTTCAGGTCTGTAATATCTTCAGTTTCTGAGATATAAGTACTGGTATCCTGATTAAGGGCATTCAACCCATTTTCCCTATTTTCACCCCTTTTCACCCCTCCTATTGGGATTTTCTGAAAACAAAAAAATACGTGTTTCCTTATTTTTAAAGAAGATTCTAAATACCAATTTTTACATCTGTAAACTTTTAAACTTTCGAGATATAGACACACTCATTTTAAAATTGCACCCCTCTTTTCACCCCGTTAGCGAAGGAATATCCAAAAATCCTCTCTTAGCGAGCACCTACATCTTAATATGAATATATCCCCAAAATTTCATTTCTTTACCTCCAGTAGTTTTGGCTCTGCGATGATGAATCAGTCAGTCAGTCAGTCAGTCAGTCAGGACAAGTTATTTTATATATATAGATTGTTCTCAACTCTTTTCGTTCACATTAGGTCAATCAAAATGCCATATACATCAAACGTTTCAGAATATGTTGTGTCTGTTCCTTTCTGCCATGTACACATTTATCGTATGACGGATAATAACGCAGATGATAACGAAAGATTGGATTTTTTTCCAAGTCCCTTTGAACATGTCGTGCATGTCACTTCAAGGTGGGCAACGGCAAAAAATTAACGAGCCGTTTTACTCTTTTCGATAGAACAGATATTGAGGGGGGTACCATAAATGTCGTGCTACTTCGGTCCAAGAACTGTACGTACAACAAATTCGGAAATCGTTCCCATTCTCACTCGGCTTTGTTCAGCTTCATCATATTTCACGTTACTGCCACGCGCTTTCGTAAGGAAATATCATTTTAACATTTAGCATTAAACGTGTGAACAGTACCATATTACTTCGCATAAATTACTGAAAGTAACATGTAATCCACTGCAAATTCTCGTACGAAGAACGTGTACAAACGCTAGTAAGTTAATATTTTTACCTGAGTTGGTCGAAGGCGTGCTATAAATAGGCCTTTAAAACTAGTGTCGTTGCTTCCGATTTAACCATTGCTTTCACTTAATCTCAGTCTACATCCACATTTGTTCAATCTTACTATCACACAATATTTCCGAATATTAAAGAGTCCTTCGTGGAATGGGGAAACAATTGATAATTACTCATATCGGCAATGTTGTACCCTGTCCACTTTTGATCCTTAAGGAAGAGATCTTGGGATGGAATGGTGGGTCCCTGGCAAGCATAAAGTAAGAATCTCATCTCGGCTACTTCAGGCGTCACAAAACATAATTCTTCTACGATTCAAAACATGCTGGATGGGTATCAAAGCTCCACCCAAGCAATAATACAACAATAAGAAAGGAAAGTGATTTTTTGGTATTTGCTTTACGTCGCACTGACACAGATAGGTCTTATGGCGACGATGGGATAGGAAAGGCCTATGAATGGGAAGGAAGCGGAGGGGCTTTAATTAAGGTACAACCCCAGGATTTGCCTGGTGTGAAAATGGGAAACCACGGAAAATCATCTTCATGGCTTCCGACAGTGGGATTCGAACCCACTATCTCCCGGATGCAAGCTCACAGCTGTGCGCTCCTAACCGCACGGCCACTCGCCCAGTGAAATTGATTTTAAGTAGATAATTTTTATATGAATTTTGAACAAAGGATAGCAGGTAATAAGATGAGAATAAACTAGCAAACTGATTTTAATAGCAGATACTTTTTACAAAATTCAAAAGATTTAAATCATCGCACCCAGACAGAAAGTAGAGGAAAACCAGAAAAGATGTGTGTCAAGTACAAGTGATTAAGAGTCTTGGCCAGCAAAGACGAATGCTGCCCATCCAGTTGGCCTGCATACATAGGAGTACCGCGTTGTCAGCTTGACGATATATTCTGCATTATCGTTTGCCTTCCTCAAACGGATCCGCTGTATTCATACAGTACAGATCTTCATTTGATCTCATTAGGCTGAATGAACACTATTTCAGCCCTCAGTGCAGAATTAATATCGAACGATGCGTCGGAAATCGAACTCGCAGCTTCCAGGTATGAGGCAGGTCACGAACCCCAGCTAAAACTTGCTTTACTTTTACCGGTACGCCTTAAAAGAGGATGAGGCTAACGTGCTCGTGAATATACCGAACCGGGCGAGTTGGCCGTGCAATTAGGGGCGTGCAGCTGTGAGCTTACATCCTGGAGATAGAGGGTTCGAGCCCCACTGTCGGCGGCTCTGAAGATAGTTTCCTATCCCATCGTCGCCATAAGACCTATCTGTGTTGGTGCGACGTAAAACACATTGTAAAAATAGAATTTATCGAACACATATTCTTAACGCATTCCTCCAGGCATTCAGCTACTGCTTCCATATGCAAAACGTGTGCTTTCAAAAGTAGCCCTGCAGACTTGGGGATCGTTTATTTAGACATGGACATACTTTTACTAATTTTAATGCAAAGTAGAATCTTTATTAAATGTAGTTAGACTAACAATATCGCGAACCTCGTATCACCACTACAAATAGGACAGTTTGTAGGACGTGCACAATAAGACTATGTACGCTACTATCCAGCATGTAGAGGAAGACAGGCTCCCGGATTCCTCTACAAGTTGAATTAGTGTAACAAGATGAGGAAAGGGGATGACATATTAACCCATGAGGCGAGAAGTGGCCTGTTTACAAAGCTATGTATACAGAAAGTTTCAGCTCCCACGGCCAACAAGTTGCACGCATCCACACGAACAATTGACGCGAGGATTTACGTCAGGTAATCATCGCAGAAAACACAGCCAAGTTCACTTGACATAGATTAATATTTCAGTTTCTGGTATCAGTACTTGCACTTAGTGGGGTTTACTTTCCATCTGTTTGCTCAAATCGAGATAGTGAGGAACTTTTTCTTACAATTGCCTTTACGTCACGCCGACACAGATAGGTCCTATGGCGACGATGGCGCAGGAAAGGGCTAGGAGTGGGAAGGAAGTGATCGTGATCCCCAGCATTTGCCTGATGTGAAAATGGGAAACCACGGAAAACCAACTTTGGGGCTGCCGATAGTGGGGTTCTGAACTCACTATTTCCGAATATAAAGCTCAATGCTGCGCGACCCTAACCGCTAGGGAAACTATTGAAACACACGATTCTAGATATATTGTACTGATACTTGTTGTTACTAATTCAACAACTGACATAAAACCTGCATCAAAAATGTTCCCATCATGTTTTTGCATGTTAAAAGAAATTAAGAGTCTCGTTCAGAGGGAGATATTCCCAGTTATTGAGAAAACAAATAGCCAATTTTATGTAACGTTACTTATTTAACGACGCTTCAGTTTTATGGATATTAAGATACACGAATGTGTCGCAGAGGGGTATGGCTGCTTGATTGAATGATCAGCTTAGTGGCCTTCAGCTCAGCGTTCGAATTCCAGCCTGATGAATTTTAACTGTGTATCACTAATTCGAATGGTTTATATTTGTCTCCATCAACACAAAACACATCACACTACAGTACTAACCAAAACAGAAACATGCCTTACTGATTGATCACATCACTTTACTTCACATATTGTTGGCGTTACGAAGGGCATTCGCCCGTAAATTGGCTGTTACAACTTAAGTTCTTCAAATGTCACCGGTCTAATTAGAGATCAAATTCATTTTCTTAGGAACAGAATAATGACCAACAATTGGCTGTGCCACTGAGGTCAGCACAATAAAAGATTAATGAAGTAATGTATGGTACTATCAGGATACCCGCGCTTTTCTACGGTTTTAATCTGAAATTTATCTTTCAGACGTTTGCATTTTGCGGAATCCGCTGTTGGTTGAGCCTGTAAATACACCTTCAGTTCATACGTTAAACGAGTTGGGAGAAATGATTATTTATTTTTGGATCTAACACTTATTTGAAAACCGTAGAATTGAAATGTTTCAAAACTCTATCTTATTTAATATCAAGGGCGTAGAAGCGACCAATATGTGAAATTTTGACTTCGTACGTCGAACAATAATGGAGGAATGTTTTATATTAGGGGAGAATATTTTTGAATATTTCTTATTAACATATATGACATAGAGTACCAACCTTCAAATAAAATTTTAATTTCACATCTAAAACAGTTTCGGAAGATGAGTATTGTGATTTTCTGAATCATCCCTCCTCTGAACCCCTTAGATGAGAAATATTTTGATGTATATCATACTTGGAACCTAGGGAATAAAAGAACAACGTTCTAATAAAATTACAGCATCGTACGTCAAATGGCTTTGGAAGAATGAAAAATAAAATTTCATTTCCGGAACCGACCCCATTTATCCCATTAGAGGTGGAATGTTTTAATGTAGCTAATATTTCACACCTAGGATGTAAAATATGCACCACCATTCGGAATTATTTTCGTACGTTAAACGGTTTAGGAGGAAAGGAATGAATGATTTTGTTTTCGGATCTTAACAAATATTAAACTCCCTAATGGGTTAATTGCTTTCAAATCTTCTGTTATTTAACTCTTCGGGTATCATTCCAAATTTTAACTTCGTAAGTCAAGCAGTTTCAAAGAACTAAATATTTTTATCATCAGGCCACACCCCCACTCAAAATCCTTTAGATGCATATTGATTTAAGACCGCTTCTTATTTAAAACCTAAGACGCATGGGAGAAAGCAAACCAAACCAAACCCCATGGCACTACAGCCCTTGAAGGGCCTTGGCCTACCAAGCGACCGCTGCTCAGCCGTTAAACCTGCAGATTACGAGGTGTCGTGTGGTCAGCACGACGAATCCTCTCGGCCGTTATTCTTGGCTTTCTAGACCGGGGCCGCTATCTCACCATCAGATAGCTCCTCAATTGTAATCACGTAGGCTGAGTGGACCTCAAAGCAGTCCTCAGGTCCAGGTAAAAATCCCTGACCTGGCCGGAAATCGAACCCGGGGCCTCCGGGTCAGAGGCAGGCAAGCTACCCCTACACCACGGGGCCGGCCATGGGAGCAACCACCGTGCGAAATTTTAAATTCGTAAGTCAAAGTCAAGAACCCGTGACTTATACTACTGTAGCCATCCAAGATGCCATACCAACCGAGGAGAAAAAATTTCGCCACAACTTGGTGCAGTAACCCTTGTGTCCAAAATGTGAGATTCCAACTATTGACACACAACTCCACAGACTTACACGATGTGATGGTATGATGGACGTTTGGCGATGGACACTGAATCTGGTGCAGCAGTTAACATCTTCCAATAACCCTAACGATATATATCGTATCTTGTTTGCTTTGGGCATACCCAACAGGAACAACAAGTTTGCCCTAGTATGGCTAGCAATGGGCTTTCTTCTTTATGCGCAGACCAACGAGAAATGCTCTGTACAAGGTTTTAGGCAGGTTCTCAAGACAGCAAGACAAAAACTGAGAGTGTATAGTGCTACTGGAGGGCAGGAGAAATTCAATGAACTTTATGTTCTTACCTTGTGATGACACAGTTTGTGTAAATACCACTTTGTTTCTGTATGCATTTATTTGTTTCTCTATTTTATAATTTAAATTAACGATGTAATTGTATAGTGGTTATCGGTCACAGAAGAAAGTGAATCGCCCTTCTGTTCCTCATTTTAAAGTGATGGCTCAAGTGAGTTAGTTCTTAAAAAAACCGATATATCTTAATGGTCGCGTATCTCTGAAGATTTGTTTGTTTGTTGATTTTGTATTTGATGTTTATCTGTAACAGTATCTCTAATTTGAGCAGCACTGTAATTAATTATGTATCCTTTTCTTTGCACTAGAAAATAAAATAATTTAAAAAAGATGATACATCGTTCTGTTTCTGCATGAGCTGCCACCACTCGGTGGTGTTGAACAATAGAGATGCACCGAGAGACATTTAATGTGACAGCAATGTGCCATGAGTGAGGCATTGGAACTTTCGAGTCTCCGAGTTGCTCGTTCATGCCCAGACACCTTTCTGTTCATTGTGATCAGACAGCATGGACAGTTCCTAGTCTCCTATGTTCAGTGAATTTGAGCGTCTTTCTAAGTTACAAGCACTCATTGATGAGAGAGAGAGCTCACGAAACTTTGAAAATGTCTTTAATGAGTGAGACCTATCTCTTTTAAATGAGTTTGAGCGTGTATACACGCCATTTTGCACAGCTGAAAAGGACCTCGAAGTTTGATTTAACTTCTTCAGAAATCTGGGACACATTTAATCATGACTAGCAGTTCAGAAGTGTCTTTTGAAAAGATGCTATTTCCACTTCAAAATAAAAATTAGTGTTTCGTCCATATACCTTGCAGTAGTTGAATAATATGGAACACCATTAAGCAATCCAGACCAAAAACGATGTAATTGCTTAAAAGCAGTACCATACCAAATCATGGTAGCCTACTTTCCTTGTGCCTCTTATTATACATTTCCTGCGTTTTACCCACAAATTTCTGATGATGGTAATACCGCCTTTTCAACAGACACTCCTCAGTTGTAATAGTAGTTGACGGGTTAGTTCTACTTCAGTCCCGGCAATAATGCCACCTAGAAGAGATGAGTGGCAGCAGAAGAGCACACCTCATTTGAAAATAGTCAGTGATGTTTCCGTTTTTTGGCCTAAAACCCTTGAATGCATCATATTTAGTTTTCCAACATCTTGGTAGTATTAAGGCATCCGAGGACAAAGTAGTTTTACATTTACCTCTACTTTCATGACACCCTTTTCTCTCTGTCTTCGAGTGAATGTGCCTTATAATTTCATTGGTCATTTGTATTCGTCTTCTTCTTCTGTAGTAGGATCTCTTGGCTCAGTGAGGAATGCATCGGGAAACTACTTCATTCCTTATAATACTTTTGATATAATAATTCCTTACGTTAACAAATGGTACAGGAAATGCTGGGGATATAACATACGTGAGTCTGATAATTCAACATACAGCGTGATCAAGCCGTCCCTTCCAATGTACGTTTATGCAACCCACAATATTCATCCCATCCTGTAAACATCTGCCCTGCCGGTATGCTCAGACTACACAACCGGATATCTTAATATTTGCCGCCTCACCACGATAGGAATTCCAAAAGTTATAATCGTATTAAACACTGGAAGACATGCGTGTGCCTTCTAGATCGTATGAACCTGACAGGCTGGCGAAACACTAAATCGATGTTGTGTCTGCAGTAAACGTAATACTTGCTATAAGCTGCCAACCGGGCTGTAAGGAACCGTAGTGTAGTTGGTAAAGAAGCGGTGGTGAGGGCTCGCATGTCGGGTGGGAGGTTTGAGTCCGGGGCTAAGATTACAAAATTTGAAATATTTGTTTAATACGTACCGCACGCAATATAAGTTCAGTACCCGCTTTCATGTAAATTAATGCGTGTGAATGAATGTGTTTGTGGCCCAAAGAAGGGCCAATTAGTTAGCAGGCCGGACACATACCGACGGGAAGTAATAGGAACACAACTGCCCTGACAATGTTTTATCGCAGCAAATGCTTGATGTGATGACCGTTTTAGGTTATGCACATTCGGGCCCGGTGTCCAATAGATCGTCTTGAGCGCTGAAGTAACCCAGGTGTAATTGCTCGGCAGACGTCCGTGATGAGTTACCGGAGCGCGACGGGGTTTTCCGGCGCTTGAGTGTAAACTAAGTTCTTCAAATGTTCCCACAAGAAGACGTCTAAATTCAGTGATCTGGCGGGTCAAGAAAGAGGGCCTCCTGGTCCTGTCCATTTCCACGGCAGTACCTACTTCAGGAGGTTACGAACGGGCAAAATCGAATGTGTTGGAGCTCCATCCTGTTGCAAGCACATAGTCAAAAGATCGTGCAAGGGCATATCCTCCATCATCACTGGGAGTTCCTGACGCAGAAAGTGCAGGTAGCGTGGGCCCGTCCAATGGCCCTCAAAGAAATAAGCTCCAGTCAGGCAATCCCAATAGATTCTACACCAAACAATCACACCACGTCGTATTTGACGGGCCGCCTGTCGCACCCAATGAGGATTGCCCGGACTCCAATAGTGCATGTTATGCCGATTGACGTTCCCATTACTGTGGAAGCGCGATTCGTGTGAGAACAAGATATGTGATACGAATGCTGTATCATTGTCCAGCCTGCCTAAGAGCCACCGACAGAACTCCATTCGAGTTTCGAAATCTCGCCCATGGAGCTCTTTGTGTAGCTCAAAATGGTATGGTTGAAATTTATGTTCCTGCAGTATTCGCCAGACGGACGGCTAGCCGGTGTTCGCCTGTCGTGCAATCGCCCTTGTACTGATGTGTGGATTATTGCGAGCTGCCTCTAGAACGGCCTCTTCTGTTTTAGCCGATGTAATGGGCCTATCGCGGACTGGTGGCTGGTTGGAAATCATGCCTGTTGTCCTTAGACGTCTTTCAACACGACGGAATGTCGTAGCAGCCGTGCGTCTCCTGTCGGGATACCGTTCCTTGTACGAACGTATGCCTCGAAGCGTTTTGTCTTGCTTCCCCATAAATGAGGAGCATGTCAAAATATTCCTCTGTGGGAAACATGCCGAATTACAACAGAGATTGCAGTACATTCAGGCATTAATCAGCGGAGTATGTGCAGGCCACAAGGTGAATAACAGCGTCATTATACTGTTTCAATGTGGCAAACGTAGGCCTGTTTTTACGTATTCAAACATCATACCGATGCATAACATACTGTATTTGAAGGATGCAGAATTCCAACCGCTGCTGGCACACTCCATCGATTGCAAGGCGAACGTCTAACCAAATCCGCTACGCTACCCTGCTTGAAACATGCTGGTAGTACGACGAGAGCAGAGTGTATACGCCATCCGGTTCGGTGTTTAAGACATTTTTTTTTGCTAGGGGCTTTACGTCGCACCGACACTGATAGGTCTTATGGCGACGATGGGATAGGAAGGGCCTATGAGTTGGAAGGAAGCGGCCGTGGCCTTAATTAAGGTACAGCCCCAGCATTTGCCTGGTGTGAAAATGGGAAACCACGGAAAACCATTTTAAGGGCACGGTCGCTTCCTTTCCACGCGTAGCCTTTTTCTGTCTCATCGTCGCCATAAATCCTATCTATGTCGATGAGACGTAAAGCCAATTGTAAAAAAAAATATTCAGTTGTAATCGTATTTCAACAGGAGCTAATACCAACGTTCCTAAGTTATTTCTTTGTGTTATGTTACTTATTAATTAAATGCCCCGTAGTATGTTTATGAGAACTGGTGAAAATTTTATTATACAGCATTGAATCAAAATCTCAAAAAAACTATTATTACGAATAGGCCTAATCCACGGGGCTTATTAATTGCATTTACTTATAAAAAACGTAATACAAACGAAATAATTTAGTCCGGTGAATGTAAAGTTGGTATTCTCTCGCGTTTAAATTACAATTACAATTAAATATATCTGTTTTTACAATTGACTTTATGTCGCACCAACACAGATAGAACTTACGGGATGGAAGCAAACGTGGCCTTAAATAAGGTACAGCCTCAGCGTTTGCCTGGTATGAAATTGGGATACCACGGAATACCATCTTCAGTGGTGTCGACAATGGAATTCGAAACGATTATCTCCCGAGTGCAAGCTCACAACTGCGCGCCCATAACCCCACGGCCAGATCGCCCTGTACAATTACATAGATGTACGGCATGATTATACAATTAATAATCATTTAGTATTTGAGTACACACTAAGAAACTAAGCGACAATAAAAAGACTGCCAGACTGACGAATGCGCGTGGCAAGCGGATGAATTATAACTCCGCTGCCACGACCTCGGCAAACATGTGTACCCCCACTACCCTTCCTCGCAGCACATGCAACGTCTCCACTACTTGCCGTAGCGCTATACAATAAAGGAAAGATTTAGCATATAAGACACCGAGCTCGATAGCTGCAGTCACTTAAGTGTGGCCAGTGTCAAGTATTCGGGAGACAGTAGGTTCGAACCCCACTGTCGGCAGCCCTGAAAATGGTTGTCCGTGGTTTCCCATTTTCACACCAGGCAAATGCTGGGGCTGTACCTTAATTAAGGCCACGGCCGCTCCCTTCCCACTCCTGGGCCTTTCCCCTCCCATCGTCGCCAAAAAACCTATCTGTGTCGGTGCGACGTAAAGCAACTAGCAAAAAAAAAAACATATAAGACAACAAGGCTGGTACAAATAGCTTTTTTAAAATAATTCCTAGATCCAGCTGGCTAAAATGGAATAAATGACATATTTACTCTATAAGGTGTGGGTGGAAGCGACTGTCCCTCCTCACCCCAACCCCTAACCACCACTACTGTTTGTAGACACGCAAATATGCAGTAAATGAAATCTAATAACTTATTAATTTAGACACGCGTAGACATTCAACTCGATAAAAGAGATGATTGCATGGAACAAAAGCGAATACTGTTCGGCGAAATATGTGTGTAGAAGGCGTACGTCTGTTTGGAGCTTCTGTTGCATTCCGACCAGGTTGTCCAGCTTAAAATAATGTCTATGTTTTCACCGCTGCTGATCACACTAGCCATTGCCGATATGCGGACAGCAAATATAGTGCGGCTGTAGCATACACCAGCCTAGAACTATGTGGTCGAAAAGGATGTTTACGAATGCAAGGAATGCATTCGACCGGCAGCGCTGAGTAACGTGCTGCGAGTGTGACTCTATTTCTTATCTCTTCATATTCTGACGTAACCTGCCTGTTGGCAGTAGTTTCCCTGTTAAAATCAGTTGGTAGACACCCCACACACCACTTATGCATGCGAGACATTTATAAGTAGAAAGTACGGCGTCCGTGAGCCACCTGGTATATCGACAATTATACATCGGTCTTTTTTGCTAGGGGCTTTACGTCGCACCGACACAGATAGGTCTTATGGCGACGATGGGATAGGAAAGGCCTAGGAGTTGGAAGGAAGCGGCCGTGGCCTTAATTAAGGTACAGCCCCAGCATTTGCCTGGCGTGAAAATGGGAAACCACGGAAAACCATCTTCAGGGCTGCCGATAGTGGGATTCGAACCTACTATCTCCCGGATGCAAGCTCACAGCCGCGCGCCTCTACGCGCACGGCCAACTCGCCCGGTACATCGGTCTTAGTATCCACGCAATAAAAGTGATAAAACTCAGCAGCAATGTCTAGGCATTGTTCAACATGAATACCATCTAAAAACCGTTTTTAAAAACGGTCCGCTGTCATACAAATGGAACCTCCGTAAACATTGTATTACATGAGATGAACAAGGAAAATTAACCACAGTCGAGTTGTAGCCCCATATTTCGTGCAAATGACATAAAGGCTCAATCTGCCATGCTTATCAGAAATGAAGCGATGAGAGAATTTGAATTTCAGTTTATTAGTAAAATTTGGAACTGATGATAATCACTAATAAGCATCTTTATTCAGCGTCTACATTGAATGCAATGCTCAATCATTTAAAAACAAACTAGCAAGATATCCGTGCTTCGCTACGGTGTTATACAGAAATTTACAATTGCATGCTTATCGTTTTATATAAAATCCGCCGATTTTCGCGATCTGACTTGTTTTCTGAGAGAATCCGCCAAAATTCGCGATCTGACTCGTTTTCTAACAAATTACGGCAAGTTTCCTCCCACTTTTCAATCTTTCTTTCCAGCAATCGATTTCGTACTTCCCGGGCTAGGTCCAGGTATTCCACCCAGCCAGTTGGGTCTCTAAATCTTTGGCATCTTTTCCTATAAGCATTTTTAATATGGATCACATCCGTCAGGAAATCCGGGGTGGTGTTGTCTTGGGTGCCTTGGCGGTACTGAACCGCACTGCATTCTTAGTCATTACCGGGCCAGGACCTGTTTCCAGCGGGGTCGGCACATTTGACGACGGTCCAGAACATAATAACAATAATAATAATAATAATAATAATAATAATAATAATAATAATAATAATAATAATAATAATAATAATATAGATGTTCTGGACCCCACAGCAAGAAGCAAGACCGCTACGTGGCGGTAAATTGCATCTGCTGCCATTGTCATTGTTGACAATGTGACCAGCACCATTGTCGCGCGTAGGCAAGTGTGCGGGATTTCTAGCGATATGAATGACATACTGTACTTCCGTGCATTATTGACCTTATTATAGAGGTGAACAATTTGACGGTCAATCCCATTCCTATCGTTTATTTTAAATGCGTTTACAATGTTATTTATATGCCAGGAGAATCTACTGTAATCTAAGAACGTTCCCCGAAGGAGTGGATGGCTGTTGAAAACGAACCCAGGAAAGATTAAAAATGATCGTTTTTCGATCAGAATAAGTACATCGAAAATCTACAGCCAGTTTCCAGTCATTCGGTTGGGTTAGGAATGGAATGAATAAAGCCCCCATCTAGCGGCGACAATAGGAATTGTGCCGGCTGCCGATGCAGTCCTCTGTGGCAATGATCGATGAATGGCAAATGAAATGAAATATTGGACAGTGTTGCTGGAATGAATGATGACAGGGGAGACCGGAGCATCCGGAGAAAAACCTGTCCCGCCTCCGTTTTTTCCAGCACGAATGTCACATGGAGTGACCGGGAGCTGAACTACGTAACACAGCTCTGAGAGGTCGGCGCGCTGCCGCCTGAGCAACGGAGGCTCTTTATAAGTACATTATGAACAGTAAAATCAATTGGTCTCACCTCCTTTTACACCCCACCGCCATTAAGTTTATTTACCCCCCCCAAAAAAAAAGAAGGCGTGTTTCTTTCTGTTTAAAGGAGATTCCAAATACCAATGTTCATGTCAATTACCTTCAGTTTTGAGATATAAGTATTCCCATAATAATAATTCACTTTTTTTCACTTCCTTTCACACTCCAACCCCAAGTGAATTTTCCAGCAAAATATACTTGTTTCTTTAATGGTAAAGGATCTTCTAAATACCAATTATCACGACTCTAACATCTTCAGTTTTTGATTTATGTGTCCTCATGAAAAGAATTCAACTCCTTTTCACTCCCGCCCCCCAAGATGGTTCCCCCCCAAAAATGCGCTTTTCTTTGTTTTTAAAAGAGATCAAAATACCAATGTTCACGTCTGTAACAACTTTAGTTTTTATTAGATGCATGTGTTCTCATACAATTAAGTCAATTATTTTTTTTAATTCTTTTACCCCCCCCCCCCCCCTTCTTCATTGGATTTTGCGTGAATACGTGTTTCTTTACTTTTAAAGCAGATTTCAAATATCAAATTTCACGTCTGTTACATCTTCATTTTTGAGATATCAGTGGCCTAATTAATAAAATTCAACACCATTTACAGTCACTTTTACTCCACCCCCTCCACCCAAGTGGTATTTCCTAAAACTAAAAATACACGTTCCTTTATTTTTAATAGAGATAAAAATACCATTTTTCACTTCTTTAACATGTTAAGTTTTTTGAGATATACTGTAGAAATTCTCATTTTAAAATTTCACCCCGTTTTGATTCCCCTTAAGTGCAGTTTCCAAAAACAAATCACCTATGTTTCTTTACATTTACGGGAGATTCCAAATACCCACTTTTTACCTCTGTAACATTTTATGTTTCTCAGGTATTCTGTAGATATAGTATTTCAAAAAGTTCACCCCAATTTGTCACTCCTGTTTAACCGCCATTAATTGGATTTTCCAAAAGCAAAAAATAAGTACCTGTTTCTTTATTTTTAAAGTTGATCCCAAATACCAATTTTCATCTCTCTAATATCTTCAGGTACGGAAATATAAGTAGCCTCATTAAAGGCATTCAACTTCTTTTTCACCCTTTTCCACCCTTCCTATTGGGATTTTCCGAAAACAAAATAATACGTGTTTCTTTATTTTTAAAGGAGATTCTAAATATCAATTTTTACATCTATAAACTTTAAACGTTTGTTATACAAAAACACTTTTAAAAATTCGGCCCCTTTTCACACCCTTCCCCCACTAATAGGATTTTCTAAAAACAAAAAATAATACGTGTTTCTTTATTTTTAAAGGAGATCCCAAACACCAATTTTCAGGTCTGTAATATCTTCAGGTTCTGAAATATAAGTAGCCACATTAAAGGCATTCAACATTTTTTCACCCTTTTCCACCCTTCCTATTGGGATTTTCTGAAAACAAAAGAATATGTGTTTCTTTATTTTTAAAGGAGATCCTAAATACCAATTTTTACATCTATAAACTTTAAACATTTTTAGATATAGATACACTCATTTTAAAAATTCACCCCGTTTTCACCCCCCTATTAATTGGATTTTCCAAAACCAAAAAAGTACATGTTTCTTTATTTTTAAAGGAGATCCCAAACACCAATTTTCAGGTCTGTAATATCTTCAGTTTCTGAGATATAAGTATTCGTTTTAAAGGCATTCAACCAATTTTTCACCCCTTTTCACCCCTCCTATTGGAATTTTCCGAAAACAAAAAATACGTTTTCTTTATTTTTAATGATGATTCTAAATACTAATTTTTACATCTATAAACTTTATAAGTTTTGAGATATAGATGCACTCATTTTAAAAATTCACCCCCCTTTTCACCCTCCAATTAATTGGACTTTCCAAAAACAAAAAAATACGTGTTTCTTTATTTTTTAAAGCAATCTAAAGTACCAATTTTAAGGTCTATAATATCTTCAGTTTCTGAGATATAAGTACCAGTATCCTGATTAAAGGCATTCAACATTTTTCACCCTTTTTCACCCCTCCCATTGGGATTTTCTGAAAACAAAAAAATACGTGTTTCCTTTTTTTAAAAGAAGATTCTTAATACCAATGTTCACATCTGTAAACTGTTAAAGTTTTGAGATATAGATACTCTCATTTTAAAATTTCACCCCCCTTTTTACCCCCTTAGCTGCGGAATATCCAAAAATCCTCCCTTAGCGAGCACCTACATCTTATTATGAATATATCCCCAAAATTTTATTTCTTTATGTCCAGTAGTTTTTGCTCGGCGATGATGAATCAGTCAGTCAGTCAGTCAGTCAGTCGGGACAAGTTATTTTATATACATAGATAAGAGTTTTGTCTGTACATTGCTCAGAATTTGAAAATAATGGCATTTCTGTATCGGCCATGTCCCCAATAACAAGGAAATGCTGTTTATACTTTTCCGTAATTTCTGTCTGTCTGTCTGTCTGTCTGTCTGTCTGTCTGTCTGTCTGTCTGTCTGTCTGTCTGTCTGTCTGTCTGTCTGTCTGTGTGTACTACGTACACCCATCACTAGAAAACGGCTAAAAGGAATTTAATGAAAATCAGTATTCAAAGTCGGAGAATGAGCCACTACAATCTAGGCTATAAATCATTGTATTCACGCTAAGTGAATTGGTAGTTAAGGTGAAGGCCTAAACTTTAATTCTCAAATATTTATATTATTAGTGGTCGTATCGATAATTGCTACATAACTAAAGTTATATAAAATTAAATTTCCGACCATTTATGTCATACATTTTTGCCGTACCCACTATGATAACACAGATATTCATAAATTTTGTAATTTTGTTGCTAAGTCCATATCAACGCCGAGCCACGAGAAAATGGGCTAACAGAATTTAATGAAAATCGGTGTATAGAGTCGGGGAATAAGAAACAACAGTCTAAGCTATAAACAAATGTATTCACCCTGGATGAAATTGTAGTTTAGGGGAAGGCACCTTAAATGCAATTTTTAAATACCTATGTTATTGGTCCTATCGAAAAGTATTGAATAACAAATGTTATAGAGAATACAATTTCCGATCATTTATGTTTAATTCAGTTTTACCGTACTGACTATGCGACGAGTGGTATTTCAGAGTCGGAAGAAAACTAAATGTGAAAGCCTACAATATCGAAAGTGCATAACATTGATTAACAATAACATTACATTGACCATTGTTGTGATGTTGTTTGTCTCTTTTGCTGCCTCTCAACTCCGATAGATGGGACTACTGCTGCGTACCGAGTATAACAGACTGACTGAATATTGGCGGGAAATAGCTGGGGAGTTGGAAAACTTTCTTCATTAGCATGCCATTCCTCTGGTTCATACCTTTTCTCATACAGCTGGTACCTAACACATTGGTTCATCATAGTATTCCAGCATAATCCCCTAGATACATTTTAGATGCTCAGTTTTACTCTTAATTCATCCTCGGCTTTAAAATTCTTAGGTTTCTGTTTCGTCTTCTGTTCCTTGTTAGTATAGTGTACGTTTATGAAATGTTAAAGTATTATTGTAACCTCCTAGATGTTTAGTTTTTAATCTTATTCTTATATCCTCAGTAGGAAAATGTATCTTACGCTTTTTATGTATTCTTTCATTAGATTTTGTATGTTAGGTGATACATTTAAGTTAAAGTGGCAGTTAGTTACAGCCAAAGGGACCTCTGGTCCTACTTGTAATGAACTTTAAATAAATATATTTCTATTTCTATTCGATCCCTACTCTGACGCACTGTTTTTAAGGCAGAGGCTCAGTAGCAGTAGTAGAAGTATGGCCCGGTCTAGAATAACAATTTGGGCCTATTCCAAATTGTAGCACTACATTTCATTAAGTAACTCATAATTCAACTCTGAAAAGAGCCGTTTCTTAAGAAAAGCTTCCTCCTCTTCACTTTTATTAAATTCTACATTCATTTTATTGCAACTTACCAGTGAGGAGGGTGTTTCTCCTCTGGCTTAGAGGAAAATTTTGCCTCCAAGTCAGATAGTTTTTTCCACCGACAATGTAGTGAATTAGGATTTTCCGACTCATCGGATACTCCTAGAAAACACATTAGTAAAAGGGCATAGTTTTTGCCCTGGGAGTCTCCACGTTCGACCCCCTCCCCGCCGAAAAAAGACGAAGAGTGTTCACGGATCACGGTTGTCATTCCAGCTCTGTAACTTTGGACTGTAAGATCGGTAGCGTAGACCTGTTCGTTAAAAGTGAGGAAATGTGTTGTTTTTTATTTGATTGAGTATTTCATATGAAAACACTGCATTTAATAGCGCCATTCCTACTGACGTCATTGTAATGACGTATGTTCATTTCAGTTGGGAAAACCACTAAGACAGTCTTTCTGAGGATGTAAAAATGCAGGGGGGGATTGAGTTTCTACCATTATAATGAAAACTCCCCAACCTGATTGTCACTGATGGTAGGCAAGCTGGCCTACCATTACAATGAAAATTCCCTATCTCAGTCTTCATGTAAGAAAAAACGTTTGGTGACTTCCCCGTCGCGTTTCTGGGGTAAAGTTAAGAGCTATGCAATTTAATACAATCTTGCTCACAACGCGTACAATACGCGTACTAAGGAAAGATCTTCATTTGGGGTAAGTAATCACATAAATATTATTGTAAATAAAGGGTACATAACTCTGTACATGGTTATGAGGGTATTTAGGGGTTTTAGTAAGGATGTAAAGGAGAGAGCATATTTGTATCTGGTGAGACTCCAACTACAGTATGGTTCCAGTGTATGGGACACTCACCAGGATTACTTGATTCAGGAACTGAAAAAATCCAAAGAAAAGCAGCTCGATTTGTTCTGGGCGATTTTCGACAAAAGAGTAGTGTTACAAAAATGTTGCAAAGTTTGGGCATGGAAGACTTGGGAGAAAGGAGACGAGCTGCCCGACTAAGTGGTATGTACCGAGCTGTCAGTGAAGAGATGGCGTTGAAGGACATCAGTAGACGAATAAGTTTGAGTGGTGTTTTTAAAAGTAGGAAAGATCACAATATGAAGATAAAGTTGGAATTCAAGAGGACAAACTGGGGCAAATATCCGTTTATAGGAAGGGAAGTTAGGGATTGGAATAACTTACTAAGAGAGATGTTCAATAAATTTCCAATTTCTTTGCAATCATTTAAGAAAAGGCTAGGAAAACAACAGTTAGAGAATCTGCCACCTGGGCGACTGCCCTAAATGCAGATCAGTATTGATTGATTGATTGATTGATTGATTGATTGATTGATTGATTGATTGATTGATTGATTGATTGATTGATTGATTGATTGATTGATTGATTGATTGATTGATTGATTGATTGATTGATTGATTGATTGATACCTAACCTAGAATTCTGTATACAATGTAAAATTCCGTAGCGAAGCACGGGTGCATCAGGTAGTTTTAAATGTAAAAGTTACTAACCTACTACAAGAAAATATTGCTCCTATTAACCTCACAATTCTATATACCAACGCAAAGAGTATATTTAGAGCTGAACAAAGGTATATGAACTTCATATAAAATCGTTTACTGGTAGTTAATCACACTTATTACAACGAGCACGGAGATTCAGATTTGCAAGAAAGGACTATGTTGATGAGGAGGTGGTAATTTGATTTTTCATAAGTACTGAAAAAAACGAAGAAATAATTTTCATGAATGTATACTCCAAATCACTTTCAAAATTGCTGCCTTATAGGCAACTCGATGTTGTAGCGAACGCAGTACACATAAAAAAGTCGCCAATTAATGTCGTAGGCTGATATGCACATAGAAAACCCAATTAATGCATGTGCTCACTAAGAGCAGTTGTATTCGTACAGGAATCATGCTGGTGTGTGTATTTACAGAGACGTAATATCAGCAAAATTCGTAGATCGGTGAAAATCCAAAGTATTATCAAATCACGACGCCAAGTTGTACAGATGAACAACTTGATGAATTTAGCAGTTCAATGGATGTAATCTGAAGTGTAGATTTAGGTTATAAGTTCTTTCTGCTATGGATGGTATTCATTAAATAGAATATGCATTAGAGATCATATGGTCTCTGAGAAAATATTAATTTGAGGAGAGCAATTCAGAATTGCGTGTGTTCAAAGACATAAGCTTCATTATTGTTCCCGTATTGAACTGAGAACACAGAGATAAGTACATTCAAATATTTTATTTATAATTATATATTTCATTTTATTTTCATATGTCCAGGCCCAATATATGTATGCAAAACAAGAGTTCTTGGACAACATTTGAATCGCATGCACATTAAAATTACCAGCTATAAGGTGTTACACTTTATATAACTTTTTTATTAACGGGGTACATTTTATTTTCCTGTGGGTTAACTACCTTATTCAGTGTACCTGCCAAATCATTGTGCACAACTGATGATGAAAAACTTACGCATATTGGGAGGAATATGGAGGATGTTGCGCTTTAAGAAATAAATCTATCTATAAAATGATTTCTTTATTTAGCTGCTGTGTGTGTATGCGTATGAGAGTGGGAGAGAGGGATAGAGATAGATAGGGAGAGAGAGAGAGAGAGAGAGAGATGCAAATTCTTGGGTGTACTATCCAGTGCCTCCTCCACCGACTTTCAATGTGAGCATTGGAATACTTGAGAGAAATAATGCACTTGGCGACCGCAGCATCGTATCATTTCCGATGCCATCATGTCACAGATTAATCATGGAATCTTGTTCATCATGTTAGCCACAACTTGGAAATGGGGATGGTTTGCAAGTAAATGGACTTTGGGGTATAGTTTATTTTATTTACGGGACTGATCTGCAGAATAATTGAAATACAAGTATAGTGGTGCGGTCATTACAATGAGAGAGTCTCTAATTAACTATTATTGGACCGATAATGACGGCCTCAACTAACGGGCTAGTTTAATTACTGGAACGCAATAAGCTGTCCATATTTGATGCTATTAACCGACGGCCAGTGTAAATAACAAGCCAGGCGAAGTGAGCTCAGCTACAAGATGACTTAGTGGCGGTGGGACTGGTGGCTATTAAATAGATTGTTCCTCCTTGGTTAGTTGTGCTCTAAATGCTATCAAAGTACTTCATTAATTTTTCTTATTATTACCTCCTTTCGTAATGCGCATTCGGTCATAACGCTTATCACTAATAATGTATATTCACTTAACGTTTGTCCATTGTGTAACATTCGTAAATAATAATAATAATAATAATAATAATAATAATAATAATAATAATAATAATAATAATAATAATAATAATAATAATAATAATACCTTAATTAACTATACGGAATTTGCAGGGTATTTAAGGATTGATGAAATGTGAGACCCAAGTTTGAGGTCAGAATTCCACAGAACGTTGAGAGACCTAAATAGAAACAAGGCAGCTGGAACTGATGACATACCGTCAGAATGATTGACCGCCTTTGGAGAAACCAGTATCGGGAAGTTATTCCACTTAGTGTGCCATCTGATATACGACAGAAGAAATGAGGTGCTGATAAGTGTGAAAACTACTGCAGCATTAGTTTAGTATCTCACGCTTGCAAAATTTTAACACGTATTATTTACAGAAGAATGGAAAGACAAGTTGAAGTTGAGTTGAGAGACGATAAGTTTGGCTTCAGAAGAAATGTAGGAACACGTGATGCAATTCTGACTTTACGTCTGATCCTAGAGGATCGAATAAGGAAGACAAGCCCACATACAATGCATTTGTAGATCTAGATAAGGCATTCGATAATGTTGATTAGACCAAGCTATTTGAGATTTTGAAGGTGATCGGGATCAGATACCGAGAAAAAGAATTATCTATATTCTGTACAAAATCAGTCTGCAGTGATAAGAATCGAAGGCTATGAAAAAGAAGCAGCAATCCAGAAAAGAGTGAGGCAAGGTTGCAGTTTGTTCCCCTTCCGTTTCACTGTTTATTTAGAACAGGCGGTAAAAGAAAATCAAAGAGGAGTATGGAAAATGAAGCACAATTCAAGGATAGGAAATCAAAGCTCTGAGATGTGCTGATGATATTGTTATTTTATCCAAGTCTGCAGAAGGTCTGGAGAAATTGCTAAATGATTTGGACCCAGTCTTGGAAAGGAGTACAAAATGAAAATCAATTCAAAACAAACTTAGTAGAGTGCAGTCGAATGAAGTCAGGTGATGCAGAAAGTATTAAATTAGGAAATATGTCTTGAAGAATAGATGAATATTGTTAGCTAGGTAGTAAAATAACTAATGATGGCAGAAGTAAGGACGATATAAAATGCGGACTACTACAAGAAAGCAATGGCTTCCATATGTAAAGAAATTTCCTCACTTCAAATATTTGTTTAGGAACTGGAAATATATTGGAATTGAAGACATTCGTCTGGAACATGACATTGTATGAAAGTGAAACATGGACGATAACTAGCTCACAAAAAAAGAGGATGGAAGCTTTAGAAATGTGGTCTTACAGAAGCATGCTGAAGAGGAGGTGGGTAGATCGAATCACGAATGAAGTGATGCTGGATGAAATTGGTGGGAGGAGAATGATTTAGAGAAATTTGACCAGAATAAGGCATAGAATGATAGGACACTTCTTGAGACAGCCAGGACTTGTTCAGTTAATTTTTGAGGGAAGTATAGGTGGTAAAACGACATGGATATTCTAAGTATGAATATAATAAACAGAGTAGAGTAGATATATGGTGTAATAGTTATGTACAAATGTGAAGTTTAGCACAGGACAGGGCGGCATGGAGGGCTACATTAAACCACTTTATGGGCTGATGTCCTAGAAAACAAGAAAAACAGTACACACTTCAGAAGAGAGGAGTACGGAGTGTTTAAAGTACATTAACTCATATAATAATGTGTTCAGTGTGCAAGGTGTGTGGAATTACAGCTATTTATATGGTATGCATAAAAGCAGCCTTACCAAATTGTTAAAGACGTAAAAATAACTAATATATTTATTAATTCAAAACTCAACATTATAAACAACTGTTCAATCTGAATGAATTCTTGGTGCAAGAATCTTACATAATTTGCAACAGTTGAACACAAGTAACGTGTTGATTCATTTACTGATGCATGAACCTACATCTTTTGGAACAGTTCATTCTACATGTTCAAAAACCTCACCTCCAGCTTCATTGCACTTCTCAACTCTGTTGGCAACAGTGCGTGTAGTTCATGGGAGGTCGCCTTGGGATTATTTTGTGAAGGCAGAACTATGTATAATGCGAGTAACAAATGTTTACTACTTCTCCGCAGACTTCGTTTCTCATCCATCACCAAAGACAAAATCCAATAAGGTACAGTAAGGTTCGGGTACCGTGGCGGCGAATGAACGTGCAAAAGTAAGTGATGCCTGTGTGTGTAATAAGTGTTTGCAACTGTTCTCGTACGTGCCATTAGATTAATTTTACATACATTGCAAATTTACACGTATTTATATTTACTCGAAACAGTCTATATTACCCCCTCTCGACATTTGTCCTGAAACACGCTGTGTAGGTCAGGATGAGTGAAACACGTGTACAATAAATCTTGTACACCATTTTATGGTTATATTTTGTTGCCGCAACGTCTCCTTCATCTATCACACCCATTTACAACAGTTTAGTTAGTATCCCCGACGTGCTTGGTCATCGTCCATAAACATGTCGAAGGAATACCTTATTCAAGTCCTTGGTCAGACCTACAAATACTAAATCTATATCTATGTTACACAGCTCATCAAACAGTAGGACTCGTGATCAGTTACACCACAAGACCCTCAAAAGTGTGATAACAGAAACAGGTTTGGGTTTAGAAGTGTCTTAATTAACTTCTTGTTGTGATGTGATGTTCCTTTTAAGGATTCTACCAGAAATTAATAGCACTCGAAACCAGGACATATAAGTATGGACGCCTGTGTTATTTTAGTTAGTTATCACACTTCCGCTCAAGAGATATATCCCGGAAAATGTGATTATGAACACACTCCAGGAAGCATGAAAATGACAGAGCCGAGTGGTTTGTTGCCGTGCAACTTACGACAGCTATTCTAAATGTGGCTTTTGTGCAATGGTAGTATTTAGTTTCGAGTGTTGGGGAATCAGTCCCTAGTCATACCAATAAAAATGGCTCTGGTAGTACCCTTATCTTGTTGGGCTTGAACTTGTATAGTGGATGAAAAACTTAATATTACCACCGAGAATATTTTTGAGACGAGATGAGAAATTTATAAAAGGTTACACAGATTGAAATTACAGGCCGGGGCTCACAAACCAAGCCCATACAAAAATCGAAGAATAAAGAAAAATGTGTTCTCTACCATTATTTTATTATTTAAATAGAACAAAGCCTTCTAACATTAAAATTACAATGACCTTTCTTGCAACATCCTATTGGTAATAGTCAAAATATCGTCACTTGAATATTTGAGCCTTGTCTTCTATATTCGAACTAAAACCACGATGGTACGTGTGTCTACCTGTGCCATAGATGTACATTGATCACGTTTCAAGATGATGTACACAATCTACCACGCACACTTCCAGTCCTTCACCCACATGATGTTGCATTTCAAAAGAAAATTCAGTACAGGCTGTTCCATTACCACGTTCCATGTATTTCAGTACAGTCAGTATGCACTCCTAGAAAAAGACGACTGGTGTCAATTCGGGGTAACAGGCCGGCCAGCGTACAGGTCCTCCTTCTCCCATCCACTGACCTAGAAATGTATGGTCAAGATAATACTTACAACGACATGCAATATGAGTTGGGCACCCATCATGCTGATATCACATGTTCCTCCTTGGCTGCCACGGAATATAATGTACAGCAGGGCCTTTCAGGTGCATGCGCCAGTGCACTGTACGGCGCAAGGTGCAGGAGACGACTTCACTAGGTTGACCAGAGTGCAAATTACCACTCCTCTTTCCCTACATCTGTCTCACCCGTTCGGAGTCTCCGCCTCTTCACCTTCCCCGCTGATTCTCCCCACACTGCGAAATGTTTATGTGCGGTGAGCGGAAACGCTCTGTTGAATGGGACAATGTTACCGGTGTTAAAAATCTCTGCTTTCGATTTGGTTTGAGCAGAAAATTTATCTTCTCTAGCTCTTCTTTTCTTTTTTTTCTTCTCAGTAATACCAGTAATATCTGGAAACAAGGGGGCTGACAGCAATTCTGAGAGCGTTATTTAAATTACAATCAGAAATACTCACACGCAATCTAGTTTTCCTACAAGTCAAAACAGAAGAAAAGCCTTCGAATATGCATGTCAGACCAAACATACAGGCAATATTAGCTGCTTCTCGATGCAGCTTAGGAAAATTTTCCTTCGACAAATTCTCGTAGAATTCTAACAAAGCCTTTGTATTGAGAAATAGATTTTTTTTAAGACCACATAATTATTGCTCCACAGATTAAGCATTTGGCTTTATCGTCACGACTGAGAAAAAAATTCGAAAGTTCCCATTTCGATTGAAATAGATTTTCGGATGTCTTTGCTTTCTTCCAAACAGGTAGATCCATTATTATTTTGTTGTCCTGCGCTTATCTATTTCACTAATAAACAAGCCGTCTGTCAGCGAACGGTTCGTCACTCTCAGCGCACTACACCATCCGAGTCAAGCCGAGTTGAGCCGAGTCAGACCGATAACAGTGCACGGAGCCTCTACGCCTCGATTTGCACGCGTCAGATTTTGGGCGTTTGAGAGGCCCTGATCTACAGTATGGCTCACGAGAGTTGGAGTCTGAATTTTAGCGCTAACAGCGAGAAAAATGTTGACTAACGCTGCTCGATAATGGTCTGTTGTATGATAATGATCCCAGAGAAGCCACATTTTTGTGAAACTATCGCCATATTTCGACCTTGCTCCCAATAGATTTTATGGTTTCATGCGGAGTCGTACTGTTTTAGCTGCTATTGCTTTACGTGTCTGTTTACCGAATATTATTTTCGCAATTTAATCAGTGGCTAGTTGTACAATTTTGCAATGAACAAAGTTCAGGAACGTTCTCACAGAGTCATAGGAGTAAGCGCAAATAATGTTTGGAGAGTCACGAAGGAGAATTTCACTTTCCCGGAAGACTGTTATCCACACCAGGTAAAAAAAAATCATATGTTGACCAGTTTTTCTTTTTTTTTGCTAGGGGCTTTACGTCGCACCGACACAGATAGGTCTTATGGCGACGATGGGATAGGAAAGGCCTAGGAGTTGGAAGGAAGCGGCCGTGGCCTTAATTAAGGTACAGCCCCAGCATTTGCCTGGTGTGAAAGTGGGAAACCACGGAAAACCATTTCAGGGCTGCCGATAGTGGGATTCGAACCTACTATCTCCCGGATGCAAGCTTACAAGACCAGTTTTCGTTTCGCTTTTAGATGAAGTATCATCTTCCTGTGACAGTTTATTCTTGGAGTGTACCGTTAACAAATAACGTTAAATAATGCAATTATTAATCTATTCTGTACTATAACATAACTTCCTTGTGACTGACTGACTGACTGACTTACTGACTGACTGACTGATGGATGGATGAGAGTTATTCCACGACTGCAATTTTGTTTATGTTGTGGAATTTTTTATGTTGTTATCAGAAATTGATTATTTCCTTACACTTAAATGCTGACATTATCAGTACAGGATTAGGTAAAGTTCAAAGTTTATTGGCTGCTATTAGGCCTACATATTTATTTAAATACTCAGCCTGTATTAAAGGAAAACGCTTGTAGTTACTGTTTTCGCCACTGAGATGTGAATGCCCATGACTTAAGAGAGTAACGCACTTGCTGAAATTAAATTATCCATCTATGTAAAACGTTCCTATGAATATTGTTTGAACCACTATTACGCATTACACGCTGACACTCAATGTGCGTTGACGTTCCAATAAGCGAAGCCACTGGGGTTATTTACAGATAAATCGCTGGTTTTTCTAAGGCTGACTTGGCCGAGACTGGCAATAGTTGTTTCATCAGTAAACAAGATATATAAGAAATCTGGTGTACCATGTATTATTACACACTCATATAAATTTGAGGAAAAACGTTTCTTTGTGGAGAGAGAAACAATACGGATGGAAAGGTGCCTGAAACATGTCACTTCTTCGTACGATATTCCAGGAGTTAGTGTGCGGATCTACAGCAACAGCCACAGCTATATCGAACACTTGTACTGCCTACAGGAGATGCAGACGATGATAATAAACAGTATAACGAACACAGGTTGAAAGGATCAAGTACGTTTTAAATAGCGATTGCCCAAATCAAATCCTCAGTGTGACCAAGTCCAAGGCCAGGTCTTCGTAGGTCAAGGCGGCTGATATCTACATTACATTCATTGTTGTAAGCGTTATTTAATCTGCTGTGGAATTCACTTTGACTTAAAGAATTGTCAAGTTTGTGTCTCTTGTTAGCACCGTGTAAGGAGTCCGGCTCCATGGCTAAATGGTTAGCGTGCTGACCTTTAGTCACAGGTGTCCCGGGTTCGATTCCCGGCGGGGTCGGGAATTTTAACCATTATTGGTTGATTTCGCTGGCACGGGGACTGGGTGTATGTGTCCTCGTCATCATCATTTCATTCTCATCACAAAAAGGTCACTAACGGGCGTCAAATCAAAAGACCTGCAACTGGCGTGCCGAACTTGTCCTCGAACACTCCCGGCACTAAAACCCATACGCCATTTCATTTCATTACCGTGTAAGGAGATAAGGAAATAGATTTGAATGGATCGTTGTACAGTGTTATTTAATACTGTCACTTAAATGTAGTGTAGCGAGAAGGGACACGGAAAGTGAACAGAGAAACCAGTGGAAGTATTCATTTAAAATTCCGTTAAAGAAATGTCTGCCTCTAGCCAAACCTTTTCCTTCCTAACAGCAGGTATATTAGCCATAGAACTCTACTTCCTTCACAGCTCCTTCACTGGCACGGCCCAACTCATTTCCTTTCATCAACTTTCACTCCCCTTACGTTGTACGGGTGAGATTCGGATAAAGTCTTTCTTCACTCATTCACCCAACTTTCATGGCTTTACAATCGTTCTTCTCGAATCTGGAATGCCCTCCAACCCAAAATTAAGCTCATAACTCCGCACATTTCAAAAGGACTGTGAAAGTTCTTTGTAAATATGTAAGGTAGTACTGATTTATGCTTCCACGATTCAGAGTACTAGATACGATAACCATTTTGGGCTTGTGCCGTATGTAAAATGACAAACTGTTGTCAAACTTGTCAATTAAATTCCATCGTTGCTATATTGGTGAATAGGTAACCCCGTCTGTCGCCAAATGGCAAATAAGGTGGCGTTCAATAGGGGGAAACAGTTCATGTTGCCATATTTGCTCGAAGTCTGATGTATCCCCACCGGTGAGGTAGGCAAACCGATAGAGTTAAGTGTAACTAGAAAATAGCAATGTCATCCGAGTAGCAATACGAGAAATATGTTATGAATTCTAAAATTAGAAGCCAAGACTGCCAGATGCAAAATAAATGTCATTGTGATGGAAATTAACGGTGAAATTTGCATGTAAAGTGATAGAAGAGATGAAATATGGAACGCAATAGTTAACGGGCTAGGCAGATAAATTAGAAATCCGTTGATATCCGCATAAACATTGTGGTCTGTAACAATTTTGTGAACCGGATATATCAGCGCAAGAGGGTTGGTCATACTGATAAATAATTTGAAAGGAATAGGTTGATATCTCACGCCATTGCAATTTTATAATCTGCAGAAGTTAGAGAGTCAGATCGCTTCGCGGGCGAATTCAAATGGGCTTTACGAGGCAGTGTTGTTAAATCAGCACGTAGGTTAGAATAAGCTGGAGAGCGCCAATCTGAGAAAAAACTTTCTCCAGGGTTGGGATAATAACACGGAACTCCGAAGAGAAAGGATCGTGTCATAGGAAATGACACCGGTTTAATCCGGGGTGGGTTTGTGTTTGCTACAGATTTCTCGGCATGGCTCTCCAGCCGGTTTTAAGCCACGTGCAGACTTAGCAACGTAGTCTTACAATGCTGATTTGAATTCACCCCCGAAGCGATCTGATTGGCTAAATTTAGCAGCTGGTGTAATTGCAACGGCGTGAGGTATCTAATTATATCATTCAAATTATTTATTATAACCAACCTCCTTACGTTCATGTACTCTGTTCACAAACATTCAGAATTCTGCCGTTTCTGAAAACCGTAGAAGTGTATACCGCAGTAAAAACAACGACATTATTATTATGTGTTATT
Organism: Anabrus simplex; assembly: GCF_040414725.1. Taxonomy (NCBI): domain Eukaryota; kingdom Metazoa; phylum Arthropoda; class Insecta; order Orthoptera; family Tettigoniidae; genus Anabrus; species Anabrus simplex. Next base: position 267,412,773 of record NC_090266.1, on the reverse strand, counting down.
GGACAAATTTAATCTAGAATGACCAGATCGGTACATACACACACAAAATTATACTTGACAATGAATGATAACGCTTCACTAAGTAGTGTCTATTCATAAACCTCTCTTGCCCTCACAGTAGGTCTCCTGCTAGCAGTCTTTACCTGGAACGGGCTTTCCTGCCGTTAAAATAATTTCGTGTGGCTATTTCTATCCGAGTGCAGCCCTTGTAAGGCAGACCCTCCGATGAGGGTGGGAGGCATCTGCCATGTGTAGGTAACTGCGTGTTATTGTCGTGGGTGATAGTGTTATGTGTGGTGTGTGAGTTGCAGGTATGTTAGGGACAGCACAAACACCCAGCCCCCAGGCTATTGGAATTAACTAATTAAAGTTAAAATCCCCTACCCGGATGGGAATCGAACCCGGGACCCTCTGAACCGAAGGCCAGTACGCTGACCATTCAGCCAACGAGTCGGACTTTCCTGTCGTAATCTTGATTGACAGGTTTGAATTTTCGCTTGGATTTGCTCGTACCAGTCACTACACACAGCAACTCTATGCAGTCAGGTTTGAGCATACGACGTTGGCTATCACGCAGCACGACGACTGTACACATGGTTCGACTCCAGACAAGACCAAAAATCTGCAAAATCAACTCGCATAACTGCTCTACACACTGAACTACTCACCACATATCCCTCGGCAACACAACTCAACACAAGCCACTAAACAACGACAACACTCCAGCATTATTAATCAACACTTCTCAACAACGACCAACACTCCAGCAACACCGCAACACTACTGCTGTTTGCAGTAAGCCTGCTTTTATATTCGTACTGATGAAGCCCTACTATCGTAGAGGTGCGTCCGGAATGGGAATGTTCGAGCTTCGCCATCCAGAAAATCTACGGAGAAACCAGACGAAACCTCAGTACAAGGAGAAGTTGTCAGATACCCTCACTCACACATCCTTTCCAAGAAATACCGAAAGGGGGCTTCCAGAGTGCTGGTAGTCACATGAATCTGAGCAAGTACCATTATTATTATTATTATTATTATTATTATTATTATTATTATTATTATTATTTGTGTGGCATTTACGAGAACATTGCTGTTACCAAAATCTAGACGACGACATTATGACAGACCGGGCGAGGTGGCCGTGCGGTTAGGAGCGCGCAGCTGTGAGCTCGCATCCGGGAGATAGTGGGTTCGAACCCCAGTGTCGGCAGCCCTGAAGATGGTTTTCCGTGGTTTCCAATTTTCACACTAGGCAAATGCTGGGGATATAGCATAATTAAGGCCACGGCCGCTTCCTTCCCATTCCTGGGCCTTTCCTGTCCCACCTTCACCGTAAGACCTATCTGTGTCGGTGTGACGTAAAGCAACTTCTAAAATAAAAACACATTTGACAGCATATAATTAAATTATGTTCAGTTAGTACGTGACAATCTCTACTTCTCAGTGACGAATACTTTATATGGTTAGACTTTACTTTGTTAATATCTGAACAGCATCTATGTAACTCTTATCTTCATTATATTTGTATTTTTCATCAATAACATCCTTCCTCTGGCTCTTTTCTTAATTTATTGGTGGATCTGGCCACTTTTAATTGCCGGATGTCTTTCCTAACTCCAACCCTATGTGCAATGATGAATCCAATATTGCTTGTTTCTATGGCTCCTAATAACGTGGTGTGTTGTATGTAGACGTACAGAAGCGCATAACGGCGAGCACAAACTCCGAAAACCAAGCGAGAGAAATTGACCCAAAGCAGTTGAACTCTCTGGCCCGTCCAGGAATTGAACTCAGGGCCTGTGAACGGAAAGCCAGTACGCTGATCATTCAACCATGAAGATGGTATACAATCAATAATAATAATAATAATAATAATAATAATAATAATAATAATAATAATAATAATAATAATAATAATAATCATAATCATAATAATAATACCGAGCTCGATAGCTGCAGTCGCTTAAGTGCTGCCAGTATCCAGTATTCGGGAGATAGTGGGTTCGAACCCCACTGTCGGCAGCCCTGAAGATGGTTTTCCGTGGTTTCCCATTTTCACACCAGGCAAATGCTGAGGCTGTACCTTAATTAAGGCCACGGCTGCTTCCTTCCCACTCCTAGCACTTCCCTGTTCGATCGTCTCCATAAGACCTATCTGTGTCGGTGCGACGTAAAGCAACTTGCAAATAATAATAATAATAATAATAATAATAATAATAATAATAATAATAATAATAATAATAATAATAATAATAATAATAATAATGATAATAATAATAATACTAATAATAATACGGGGCGAATCAAAACTTAAGTTACACTAGCTCGCCGCAATAGCACGCTGTGTGTCTTGACCGTGGCCAATGCGGAGCAAGCTACTGTAACTGCTGACACGACCGGTAGGAAGGTTGGTGTGGTATCCCGCCGTGTATTGTGTGCAGGCTCAATGGCGCGTCAACTGGATGTTCACTCCAGATTAGAGGTGCGTGCAACGATCAGATTTCTATGGGTTAAACGGCTCAATTGCACGGCATTCATCGTGAAATCTCTGCTGTGTATGGTGAGCGTGCTATTTCTCGCCCAGGTATTGTAAAGTGGTGTAAGCAATTTGACGCCGGACGCACGGAACTCACCGACGAATATCGCGAAGGCAGGCCCGCAACGTCCAGTACCATTTCAAATGTTGATCGTGGGGATGGGATCATTAGAGTGAATCGGCGCATAGCACTGCGGGAAATTGCCAGCATGCTGAACATTTCGTATGGCAGTATGCTATCCATTCTCCACCAGCACCTTGGATTTTGTGAACTGTGTTAAAGATGGGTCCCACGTCTGCTCACCGATGTCACTGGCATTCTTGCAACGGTATTCTGTGGCGGGCAACGAGTTTCTGCTGCGAATCATCACAGGGGATGAAACGTGGGTTCACCACTTCACCCTCGAAACAAAAGGAACGTCGATGGAATTGGTGCACACCACACCACCACTACGAAAGATGGCCAAGGTCCAACCTTGATTAGGAAAGATATTGGCAAACAGTGTTCTTTGACATGGATGGTGTGGTCTACAGACGTGCACATTAATGGTGTCCCGAAATTCAAAATACCAACTTTCACGTCTGTAACAGCTTCAGATTTTAAGATATAGTAACCTCATAAACATATTTCAACTCCTTAATTACTTATTTTCAACTCCACACTCTTTACGTCGATTTTCCGAAGGAAACAAATGCTGTTTCATTATTTTAAAAGGAGATTCCGAATACAAATGTTCATGCTTCTAACCTTCAGTTTTTGAGATATAAGAATCTTCATGAAAGGAATTCAACTCCTTTTTCATCCCAGCCCTGCCGGGCTGAGTGGCTCAGACGGTTGAGGCGCTGGCCTTCAGACCCCAACATGGCAGGTTCGATCCTGGCTCAGTCCGGTGGTATTTGAAGGTGCTCAAATACGTCAGCCTTGTGTCGGTAGATTTACTGGCACGTAAAAGAACTCCTGCGGGACTAAATTCCTGCACCTCGGCGTCTCCGAAAACCGTAAAAGAGTTGTTAGTGGGACGTAAAACAAATAACATTATTATTATTATTATTACATCCCAGCCCATTAAGTTGACTCCACTTAGGGGAACTGAAAATGGGGGTGAATTTTTAAAATTAGCATATCTACAGTATATCTCAAAAACATAACATGTTGTTGACGTGGAAATTGGTATTTGGAATCTCCTTTAAAAATAAGGAAACACGTATTCTTTGGTTTTCGGAAAAACCCCTACGGGGGGGGTGAAATAATTGAAAAATCAGTTGAATTATTTGTATGAGATATATATACCAGAAAATCTAAAGATGTTAGTTACTAACTTGAAATCCCCTTTAAAAATAAATACGCATGTGGGGGGGGGGGGGTGTTCAACTTGGTAGAGGGAGATAAAACGGAGATTAATTCTTTTTCTTTCTTTCTTAGTCTGCTTACCCTCCAAGTTTGGTTTTTCCCTCGAACTCCGCCAGGTATCCCACCTCTACCGCCTCAAGGGAAGTGTCCTGGAGCTTCAGACTCTGGGTCGGGGTTATAACTGGGGAGGATGACCAGTACCGCGCCCAGGCGGCCTCACCTACTATGCTGACCAGGGGGTTGTGGGTTGATGGGGAGATTGGAAGGGATAGACAAGGAAGAGGGAAGGAAGCAGTCGTGGCCTTAAGTTAGATACCATCCCGGCATTTGCATGGAGGAGAAGTGGGAAACCACGGAAAACCTCTTCCAGGATGGCTGAGGTGAGAATTGAACCCACCTGTACTCAGTTGACCTTTCGAGGCTGAGTGGACCCGGTTCCAGCCCTCGTACCACTTTTCAAATTTCGTGGCAGAGCCGGGAATCGAACCCGGGCCTCCAGGGCTGGCAGCTAATCACGCTAACCACTACACCACAGAGGCGGACCTGAATTTTTTTACGAGGATAAATATATCTCAAAAACTGAAGAAGTTACAGTCGTGAAAATTGGTATTTGGAAGCTCTTTTAAGGAAATGTGTACTGTTTGTTTTTGGAAAATTAAATTGAAGTCTTTTTGTGGAAAAGCTTATATCTCCAAACTGAAGGTTACAGAAGTGGAAGTTGGTATTTGGAATCTCGTTTAAAAATAAAGAAACACGCATTTTCGGGTGGAGGAACCCAACTTAACGGTTGGGGATTGAGTGAAAAGGAGTTCAGTTCTTATCATGAGGCTACTTATATCTCAAAACCTGAAGAAGTTTCAGACATGAAAATTTGTATTTGGAATTTTCTTTCAAAGCAAACAAACACGTAATCTTTTGACTTTGGAAAATCGACTTAAGGGGGGTGAATTAATTGAAAAATTAGTTGAATTCTTGGTATGAGGATACGTATATCTCAAAACTGAAGATGTTACAGTCGTGATAATTGGCATTTGGAAGCTCCTTTATAAATAGAGAAAAAAGTATTTTTGGTTTTTGGAAAACTTATATCTCCAAACTGAAGGTTACAGCAAATATTTAATTCTTTTATGGAAAAACTTAAGTTTACAGACGTGAAAATTTGTATTTGGAATCTCCTTTAAAAGTAAAGAAACACACATTTTTCGGATGGGGGTGGGGAGTCAACTTAACGGGCTGGGGTGAAAAGGGAGTTGAATTTCTTTTATGAGGATTCTTATATCTCAAAAACTGAAGATGTTAGATGCATGAACATTTGTATTTGGAATCCTCTTTAAAAATAAAGAAACACGCATTTGTTTCCTTCGGAAAGTCGACGTAAAGAAAGTGGAATTGAAAATAAGTAAGTATGGAGTTGAAATATGTTTATGAGGATACTATATCTTAATATCTGAAGCTGTTACAGACGTGAAAGTTGGTATTTTGAATTTCCTTTCAAAATAAAGTAACACGTATTTTTTGTTTTCGGAAAGTCCACTTAAGGCGGGAGAGGGGTGGAAATAAGTGAAGAAGAAGTGAATTATTTTAATGAGTACACATTTATCTCAAAAACTGGAAGTGTTACAGACGTACATACATGAAAACTGGTATTTGGAATCTCCTTAAAAGTAATGAGGCAAGTATTTATTTGTTTTCCGAAAATCCAGTTAAAGGGCTGAAAAAAATGGAAAAGCTGGTAAAATTTTAAAATGAATACCGGTACTTGGTATTTGGTATTTGGAAAGTTCTTTAAAAATACAGAACATGTACCTTTTTGTTTTCGGAGAAGGCAATTCACAGGGGGTGAAAAGAAGTGAAAAATAGTTGAATAACTTTTTTATGAGGATCTATATCTTGAAAACTGAAGATGTTACAAACGTGAAAAGTGGTATTTGGAATCACCTTTAAAAATAAAGAAACATGTATTTTTGTTTTTGGAAAATACACATAGGTGGGGGTGGTGTTTTGGGGATGGACTGATCAAGGGGTTGAATTCTGTTTATGGGGATACTTACGTATATCTCAAAAACTGAAGACGTTATAGATGTGGGGAATAGGTATTTGGAATTTCCTTTAAAAATAAAGAAACATGTATTTATATTTCGACTTGAGAGAAGACTGCTTCTCACATGTACAGTTCTACAGTATATCGCGTGGTCGTTTTAGCCTCAAAGGGTAAAAGCACAAACATGGTTTACAAATTATTTCTGGAGTAAATGAAGCTCAATATTTGGGAATTTACTAGGAAATTCCTGAATGCCGAGAATCGATTACTTTGATCAAGTTATGAAATCCACGGGAACGAAGCCGCGGGTAATTGCTAGTCTATATGTAAAATAACTTGTCCTGACTGACAGATTCATCATCGCCGAGCCAAAACAACTGCACATAAAGAAGTGAAATTTTGGAGATACATTCATATTAACATGTAGGTGTAAGCTAAAAGAGGATTTTTGGATATTCCGTCGCTAAGGGGGTGAAAAGGGGGGTGAAATTTTAAAATGAGTGTATCTATATCTCAAAACTTGAAAAATTTACACCTGTAAAATTGGTATTTAGAATCTTCCTAAAAATAAGGAAACACATATTTCTTTATTTTCCGGAAAATCCCAATAGGAGGGGTGAGAAAGGGTGACATAATGGTTGAGTGCCTTTAATGAAGATACTTATATCTCAGAAACTGAAGGTATTACAGGCCTAAAAATTGCTATTTGAGATTTCCTTTAAAATAAAGAAACACGTGTTTTTTGTGTTTGGAAAATGAAATAAATGGGGAGGTAAAAAGGGGGGGGTGAATTTTTAAAATGAGTGTATCTATATCTCATAACTTTGGAAGTTTGCAAATGTAAAAATATGTATATAGAATCTCCTTTAAAAATAAAGAAACACGTGTTTTTTGTTTCTGGATAATCCTAACAGGAGGGGTGAAAAGGGGTGAAAAAGTGGTTGAATGCCTTTTGAGGATACTTATATCTCAGAAAATCAAGATATTACAGGCCTGACAATTGGTATTTGGTATCTCCTTTAAAAATAAAGAAATACGTATTTTTTGTTTGGAAAGTCCAATTAATGGGAAGGTGAAAAAGGGGGTGAATTTTTAAAAATGAGTGTATCTATATCTGATAACTTTGAAAGTTTACAGATGTAAAAATATGTATTTAGAATCTCATTTAAAAATAAAGAAACACGTGTTTTAGTTTTCGGAAAATCCCAATAGGAGGGGTGAAAAGGGGTGAAAAACGGGTTGAATGACTTTAATGAAGATAATAATATCTCAGAAATTGAAGATATCACAGACCTGAAAATTGGTATTTGGTATCTCCTTTAATAATAAAGAAACATGTAATTTTTGTTTTTGGAAAATCCAGTCAATGGGGGGTGAAAATGGATGAAGTTTCAAAATGAGTGTATCTTTATCTCAAAACTTTTAAAGTTTACAGATGTAAAATTTGGTATTTAGAATCTCATTTAAAAATAAAGGAACACGTATTTTTTCGGAAAATCCCAATAGGATGGGTGAAAAATGGTGAATAAGGAGTTGAACTCCTTTAATGAGGATACATATATCTCAGAAACTGAAGATGTTACAGACCTGAAAATTGGCATTTGGGATCTCTTTTGAAAATAAAGAAACACATTTTTGTTTTTGGAAAATCTAATTAATTGTGGGGGGTGAAATGGGGGGTGAATTTTTAAAATGAGTGTATATATATCTCAAAACTTTTAAAGTGTACAGATGTAAAAATTGGTATTTAGAATCCCCTTTAAAAGTAAAATAACATATATCTTATTTGTTTTCAGAATATCCCAATAGG